>NC_091170.1:2920399-2982855 GCF_040958095.1 Procambarus clarkii | reverse complement strand
TGGAGAGAAGAGACTTCGTGACAACCCATCAGCTCGTGGTCCCGGGATCGAACCCGGGACCACAGGATCCCGTGTCCAGCGTGCTCTCCCTCGGCCACCGGCTCCTGTGCGTGTGTGAGTAAATGATATTCTATGCAGATAAGTGTATCTGTGTTTGAGGGATGGGGGTTCTAAGGAGGGGGTGAGAGAGGGGGGAGAGTGTCAGATGGGAAGAGACAGGGGGAGGTGGAGGTAGAGGAGGAGGGGTGAGAAAGCGCTATGGTCACTTACTCACCTAGGTGCCAAATCCTGTGTGAGGGAGTGTGCACTCCCCTAGTGGTGCTTGCGGGGGTTGAGCTCTGGCTCTTGGTCCCACTTCTCAACCGGCAATCAACTGATGTACAGATTCCTGAGCCTATTGGGCTCTATCATATCTACGTTTGAAACTGTGTATGGAGTCAGCCTCCTCCACATCACTGCCTAATGCATTTCACTTGTTAACTACTCTGACACTGAGGTAAGTAAGTAATTATCAAAAGAAGGCACCAAACCGGAAGGCAATGTAGCACCATCAAGTGTGCGGGATAATCAGAGGGCGCTATATATCGCTATATAAGGATGCCAGTATAGGAACAGAAACGCATAAGGCGAACGATATCAAAAGTATCAGAGTCATCAGGAATACTATCGAGGGACAAGCGACTGTGGGTGAAGGTCGGAAAACAAGACACACACTCGTCCCGGAAGTCAGGACATTCAACAAGGATATGCACGACCATAAGAGGGACAATGCAATTAGAACAATAAGGAGCAGGTCGGCGCTCCATCCAGTGACTATGAGTTAAGCGAGTATAGCCAATATGCAACCTCGCCAGAGCCATTTCACATCGCCGGTTACGATGGTAGGAGGACGGCCACGAGGACACACAACTCTTAAGAGTACGCAGTTTGTTACCAGAATCAGACGACCAACAAGCCTGCCAACGGGTAAGGATGGAGGAATGGATAACCGGGTAAAAGTTGGAATAAGGAAGACCTTTACGAGAGATGGGACATGAACGGACAGCTTCCCTAGCGGCAGTATCCGCACGTTCATTTAAAGAGACACTATAATGGTTGACAACCCAACAAAACTCAACTGACTTAAATTTACTGTGAACAAGAAACAGCTAATGCTGAATCTCGACAACTACTCGATGAACCGGATTGAAGGACCCGAGAGCCATGAGGGCACTAAGAGAGTCAACAACAATGACAAAGGAAGATTGACAACGAGAAAGCAGGAGGCGAATAGCATAGAAAATAGCATAAAGTTCCTCTGTGAAGACGCTAGTCTCTGGAGGTAAGTGACATATAAGTGCAATTAGGAAAAACAACAGAGCCGCCCACAGACTTAGACCCATCAGTGAAGACGGAAACTGAGCGGGAGTGAGAAGAAAAGTGCGCAATGAAAAGGCGTTTTAGAATTGTAGGAGGAGTAAAACCTTTAGTGATGTGGATTAAGGAAGTACAGAACTGCGGAAGAGGAACTCTCCACGGGGGCCTCTGACACTGAAAAAGTTCTTTCTAACGTCCCTGTGGCTAATTTGGGTACTCGGTTTCCACCTGAGTCCCCTTGTTCGCTTACCACCAGCGTTAAAAAGTTTATCCTTATCTACCCTGTCAATTCCTCTGAGAATTTTGTTGGTAGTGATCATGTCTCCCCTTACTCTTCTGTCTTCCAGTGTCGTAAGGTGCATTTCCCGCAGCCTTTCGTCGTAACTCATACCTCTTTGTTCTGGATCTAGCCTGGTGGCATACCTAAGAACTTTTTCCACCTTCGTCTTGTGCTTGACAAGGTACGAGCTCCATGCTGAGGCCGCAAACTCCAGGATGGGTCTTACATATGTGGTATACAAGATTCTGAATGATTCCTTACACAAGTTCCTGAAGGCTGTTCTGATTTTAGCCAGCCTCGCATATGCCGCAGATGTAATTCTTTTTATGTGGGCTTCAGGAGACAGGTTTGGTGTGATATCAACTCCTAGATCTTTCTCACTGTCCGTTTCATGATGTACTTCATCTCCTATTCGGTATCTTGTGTCTGGCCTCCTGTTTCCACTGCCTAGTTTCATTACCTTGCATTTACTCAGGTTGAACTTTAGTAGCTATTTGTTGTATCATTCATTCAGTCTGTCTAGGTCATCTTGTAGCCTTCTAATATCATCCTCTGTTTTAATCCTCCTTAGAATTTTTGCATCGCCAGCAAACAATGGGAGGAACGATTCTATGCCCTCTGGGAGATCATTTACATATATCAGAAACAGTATAGGTTCAAGATCCTCCCCAAGATCGGATGCCCATCCAGGCTCCTCAGCATCATCAGATCTTTCTATGAGAACATGAAGGGCACCGTGGTCTTTGATGGCCTAACATCAGACGCCTTTGACATCCGAAGTGGAGTAAAGCAGGGCTGCGTACTGGCTCCAACCCTATTCGGGATTTTCTTCGCAGTTATGCTGCGGCACGCCTTCGGATCTGTCACGGAAGGCATTTACCTCTGGACCAGGTCGGATGGAAAGCTCTTAACCTCGCCAGGCTGAGAGCCAAGACGAAGGTTCGGCTGAGGTGTCTGCGTGACTTCCTTTTTGCTGACGTCGCAGCAGTCACTGCCCACTCAGCAGAAGACCTCCAACGGCTCATGACCCGCTTCAGCGAGGCCTATAAGGCTTTTGGACTCACCATCAGCCTGAAGAAAACACACGTCATGGGACTAGGAGTGGACTCCCCACCTGACATCAGCATCTTTGATTCCAAACTGGAAGTCGTTCACGAATTCGTGTACCTGGGCTCCTCAATCTCTGACTCCCTCTCTCTTGATACGAGCTAAACAAACGCATCGGTAAGGCATCTACTACCATGTCCGGACTGACAAAGAGAGTGTGGGCCAACAATAGGCTGACTGAGTATACTAAGATTCAGGTTTACAGAGCCTGTGTCCTGAGCACTCTCCTTTATGGCAGTGAGTCTTGGACACTGCGTCCGTCATGAAAGACAGCTTAATGCCTACCACATGTGCTGCCTTGGACACATCTTGGACATCACCTGGCAGGACAAGGTGACAAACAACAACGTCTTGGGGAGAGCAAGAATCACCAGCATGTACACAATGCTGAAAAAGAGACGAATGCGCTGATTCGGCCATGTTGTGCGAATGGGCGACGGCAGGATCCCCAAGGAACTCCTGTATGGAGAGCTGATGCAGGGAAAGCGTCCAACAGGCAAGCCCCAGCTACGGTAAAAAGACGTATGCAAGAGGGACCTGAAAGCCATGGACGTCGATATTACTATGTGGAAGACACTGCCAGCAGACCGTTCAGCCTGGGGTCAGTCTGTTCAAAGAGGTCTCTTCAAGTTCGAGGAGTCACTTGCCAAGAAATCGGAGGTAAAGAGACAGAGAAGAAAAGCCGGTAGCCAGGAAGACAGACCAGAATCGAACTTCCTTTGTGCTCGGTGTGGGATGGACTGCCACTTTCGGATTGGCCTCATCAGTCACACCAGACGCTGCACCAGGATTGACAACTAGGGCGCAACTCCATAGTTTCCCGAGATTGAACGATGCCTACTACTACATAGGTCCAAGGAGTGAACCCTGCGGGACTCCACTGGTGACGTCTCGCCAATCTGAGACCTCACACCCCCTCACAGTGATTAGCTGTCTTCTGTTGCTTAGGTATTCCATTATCCAATTTAGTACCTTCACTTTCATTCCAACCTGCATCTCCAACTTTTTCAGTAACCTCTTGTGTGGTTCTGTGTCAAGGGCTTTCTGGCAATCCAAAAATATGCAGTCTGTCCACCCCTCTCTTTCTTGCCTGATTTTTGTTGCTTGGTCATAGAATTTAATTATCCCTGTGAGGCAGGACTTGCCATCTCTGAACAGGGATGGCAGGACTTGCCATCCCTGTTGATGCTGTGTTACAAAGTTCTTTCGCTCCAGATGTTCCACTAGCTTTTTTCGTACAATCTTCTCAATCAGCTTGCATGGTATTCAGGTTAGGGACACGTGTGTGTGTTGGTGTGTGTGTGTGTTGGTGTGTGTGTGTGTGTGTGTGTGTGTGTATGTACTCACCTATTTGTACACACCTATTTGTGCTTGCATGGGTTGAGCTTTGACTCTTTGGTCCCGCCTCTCAACTGTCAATCAACTGCTGTGCAGATTCCTGAGCCTACTGGGCTCTATCATATCTACATTTGAAACTGTGTACGAAGTCAGCCTCCACCACATCTCTGCCTAATGCATTCCATCTGTTAACTACTCTGACACTGAAAAAGTTCTTTCTAACATTCCTGTGCCTCATTTGGGTATTCAGTTTTCGCCTGAGTCCCCTTGTTCACGTACCACCAGTGTTGAATAGTTTATTTTTATCTACCCTGTCAATTCCTCTGAGAATTTTGCAGGTAGTGATCATGTCTCCCCTTACTCTTCTGTCTTCGAGTGTCGTGAGGTGCATATCCCGCAGCCTTTCTTCGTAACTCATGCCTCTTAGTTCTTGGACAAGTCTAGTGGCATACCTCTGAACTTTTTAAAGCTTCGCCTTGTGGTTGACAAGGTTCGGGCTCCATGCTGGGGCTGCATACTCCAGGATTGGTCTTACATATGTGGTATACAAGGTTCTGAATGATTCCTTATACAGGTTCCTGAAGGTAGTTCATATGTTAGCCAGCCTCGCTTTCGCCGCTGATGTTATTCATTTGATGTGAGCTTCAGGAGACTGGTTTGGCGTGATATCAACTCTTAGATCTTTTTCTCTATCCGTTTCGTGAAGAACTTCATCTCCCATTCGGTATCCAGTGACTGGCCACCAAGTTTCATTTCCTTACGTTTACTTGGGTGAACTTTAGTAGCCATTTGTCGGACCATTCCTTCAGTTTGTGTAGGTCATCTTGTAGTCTCATACTATTTTCCAATCTTGATCCTCCTCATATTTTTTACATCATCAGCAAACATCGAGAGGAACGAGTCAATTCCTTCTGGGAGATCATATACGTATATCAGAAGCAGTATAGGTCCAAGGACTGATCCCTGTAGGACTCCACTGGTGACTCCCCGCCTCTCCTAGACCTCACCCCTCACAGTGACTAGCTGTGTCCTGCTGCTTAGGTATTCCCTTATCCAGTGGAGTACTTTCCCTTTCACTCCTGCCTGCATCTCCAATTTGTGCACTAGGCTCTTACGTGGTACTATGTCAAAAGCTTTCTGGCAGTTCAGAAACATGCAGTCTGCCCAGCCCTCTCTCTCTTCCCTGATATTTGTTGCCTGGTTTTAGAACTCAATTAAACCTGTTAGGCATGATTTGCCATCACTGAACCCATGCTGATATTGTGTTACAAAGTTCTTTCGCTCCAGATGTTCCTCTAGCTTTTTTCAGATAATCTTCTCCATTAACTTGCATGGAATGCAAGTTACGGACACTGGCCTGTAGTTCAGTGCCTCCTGCATATCACCATTCCTGTATATTGGGACTACATTGGCCGTCTTCCAAATTTTTGGAAATGTGTGTGTGTGTGTGTGTGTGTGTGTGTGTGTGTGTGTGTGTGTGTGTGTGTGTGTGTGTGTGTGTGTGTGTGTGTGTGTGTGTGTGTGTGTGTGTGTGTGTGTGTTTACTAGTTGTGTTTTTGCGGGGGTTGAGCTTTTTGCTCTTTCGGCCCGCCTGTCAACTGTTTACTAACTACTTTTTTATTTTTTTTATTTTTTTTCCCACACCACACACACACACCCCAGGAAGCAGCCCGTGACAGTTGGCTAACTCCCAGGTACCTATTTACTGCTAGGTAACCGGGGCACTTAGGGTGAAAGAAACTTTGCCCATTTGTTTCTGCCTCGTGCGGGAATCGAACCCTCGCCACAGAATTACGAGTCCTGCGCGCTATCCACCAGGCTACGAGGCCCCTCAGGCCTCGTGTGTGTGTGTGTGTGTGTGTGTGTGTGTGTGTGTGTGTGTGTGTGTGTGTGTGTGTGTGTGTGTGTGTGTGTGTGTGTGTGTGTGTGTGTGTGTGTGTGTGTGTGTGTGTGTGTGTGTGTGTGTGTGTGTGTGTGTGTGTGTGTGTGTGTGTGTGTGTGTGTGTGTGTGTGTCTGTGTGTGTGTGTGTGTGTGTTTGTGTGTGTAATTACCTAAGTGTAGTTACAGGATGAGAGCTACGCTCGTGGTGTCCCGTCTTCCCAGCACTCTTTGTCATATAACGCTTTGAAACTACTGACGGTCTTGGCCTCCACCACCTTCTCACTTAGCTTGTTCCAACCGTCTACCACTCTATTTGCGAAGGTGAATTTTCTTATATTTCTTAGGCATCTGTGTTTAGCTAGTTTAAATCTATGACCACTTGTTCTTGAAGTGCCAGGTCTCAGGAAATCTTCCCTGTCGATTTTATCAATTCCTGTTACTATTTTGTATGTAGTGATCATATCACCTCTTTTTCTTCTGTCTTCTAGTTTTGGCATATTTAATGCTTCTAACCTCTCCTCGTAACTCTTGCCTTTCAGTTCTGGGAGCCACTTAGTAGCATGTCTTTGCACCTTTTCCAGTTTGTTGATTTGCTTCTTAAGATATGGGCACCACTCAACAGCTGCATATTCTAGCTTTGGCCTAACAAAAGTCATGAACAATTTCTTTAGTATATCGCCATCCATGTATTTAAATGCAATTCTTAAGTTAGAAAGCATAGCACAGGCTCCTTGCACAATATTCTTTATGTGGTCCTCAGGTGATAGTTTTCTATCTAGAACCACCCCTAGATCTCTTTCTTTATCAGAATTCTTTAAAGATTTCTCACATAATATATAAGTTGTGTGGGGTCTATGTTCTCCTATTCCACATTTCATAACATCACATTTATTAACATTAAATTCCATTTGCCAAGTGATGCTCCATATACTTATTTTGTCCAGGTCTTCTTGAAGGGCATGACAATCATCTAAATTTTTATCCTTCCTATTATCTTAGCATCATCAGCAAACATGTTCATATAATTCTGCATACCAACTGGTAGCTCATTTATGTAGACAATAAACATCACTGGTGCAAGAACTGAACCCCGTGGTACTCCACTTGTGACATTTCTCCATTCCGATACATTGCCTCTGATTACTGCCCTCATTTTTCTATCAGTCAGAAAATTTTTCATCCATGTTAGAAGCTTACCTGTCACCCCTCCAATATTTTCCAGTTTCCAGAACAACCTCTTATATGGAACTCTGTCGAAAGCCTTTTTTAGGTCCAGATAGATGCAGTCAACCCAACCATCTCTTTCCTGTAATATCTCTGTGACTCGATCATAGAAACTGAGTAAATTCGATACACAGGATCTTCCAGATCGAAAACCATACTGTCTGTCTGATATTATATCATTTCTCTCCAGGTGTTCTACCCATTTAGTTTTGATTAGTTTTTCCAATACTTTCACTATTACACTTGTCAATGATACAGGTCTATAATTGAGGGGGTCTTCCCTGCTGCCACTTTTGTAGATTGGAACTATGTTAGCCTGTTTCTACACGTCTGCTACGATTCCTGTACACAGGGATGCCTGAAAGATCAGGTGAAGTGGAATGCTGAGCTCAGATGCACATTCTCTCAGAACCCATGGTGAAACGCCATCTGGGCCAGCTGCTTTGTTCTTACTGAGCTCCTTCAGCATATTTTCCACTTCATCTCTAGACACCTCTATCCACTCTATGTTGTTCTCTGGAATTTTTATTGTGTCTGGTTCTCTGAAGATTTCATTTTGTACAAACACACTTTGGAACTTTTCATTTAATGTTTCACACATTTCCTTTTCATTTTCCGTGAATCTGTTTCCCATTTTCAACCTCTGGATATTATCCTTTACCTGTAATTTGTTGCTTATGAATTTGTAGAATAGGCCCGGTTCTGTTTTACATTTATCCGCTATCCCTTTTTCAAAATTTCTTTCTGCCTCTCTTCTTACTGCCGTATAATTGTTTCTCGCATCTTTGTATCACTGGTATGTTTGGGGTTTGGCTTCTTCCTACACTGATTCCATTTTTGTGCCTTTTGGTCTCTTGCCCTCTCACAATTTCTGTCGAACCATTCCTGTTTTCTGGCCCTGCATCTCTGTTTTGGTATGGTTGTTTGTGTGCCTTCCTCTTATATTTTTACAAAATTTGCATATATTTCATTTACTTCCCTGCCTAGCAACAATTCTGTCCAATTTCACTCATTA
Organism: Procambarus clarkii; assembly: GCF_040958095.1. Lineage (NCBI taxonomy): Eukaryota > Metazoa > Arthropoda > Malacostraca > Decapoda > Cambaridae > Procambarus > Procambarus clarkii. Next base: position 2,974,653 of record NC_091170.1, on the reverse strand, counting down.
AAAAAAATTTCGAAGTTTCCCATAGTGTCCTCTCCATAAATCGAGTTTATCAACTGTTTCAATGTCTCCATTTTTTTCTAGATGATATCTTAAAGCATAATCAATGTCTAACAGGACGTGATCACTCTTTCCCTAGGGAGGAAGGTACTGGATGTCAAATATCTCTTCTTCTTTCCTGGTGAATACTAGATCCAGTACTGACGGTACATCTCCTTCCCTCATTCTTGTGGCTTGCTTTATGTGTTGATACAAGAATGTCTCCAGAATGAGGTTCAAAAATCTGCATATCCAAAAGTCCTCCGTTCTTGCTTCATAGGTCCCCAGTCTATTGCTTTAAAGTTGAAGTCCCTCAGTATCAACAGTCATGATTTATCTTTATCTGCTTGTACAATAATATCTCTCATGACCATTATGAGGCGTTCTCGTTTGTCATCCAGTTCTTCCTTTGTCCATGTGTTGCTTGCTGGTGGGCTGTAGGCATTTAAAATTATCAGCTTACCATCCTGATTCCAGACCTGCAATGCCATTATGTCAATATCTTGAGGGTTTTCAAATATTAACTCTCTTACCTTCAGGTGTTTTTTCACCAGTACAGCCACTCCTCCTCCCTTCCTAGTTTTCCTGTCACGTCTCCAAACTGAATAGCCTCTTGGGAATATGACTTCATTTATTATATTTCCTTCAAGTTTCATCTCTGATAATGCAACAATATCTGGGACCCTAAGCTGGATTATATCTTGCAACTCCAAAGTTTTTGACCACACTCCATCTATGTTGGTATATACAATTTTCAGGAACATGTTCCCTTTTCCTTTGCTCTTTACTCCCCCTTCCACTACTGATCTTGTTGCTTTATTTTTATGTACCATTTAACAAGCTTTCCAGTCCCTGTCACTTTGTAGAAAAAAGAATTTCTGTCTTCTTCATTTCTATCCCCATTTAGACGTTTTGCCTCAATTAGGTTCATTTTCAGCTTTTCTCTGTCTTCCTTGGAGAGGTCTTGTCATACTAACCAAAGTTTGCCAACTTCATCACTCTGCAATTTCCTTCACTTCACTTTCCACGCCTCATTTCCTTTCACTAGTTCCTTGATTTGCTCCTCCTGGTTTGTTACCTTGTCTGTTAATGCAGTAATAATCTTACCTTGCTGAAGCATACTCCCTTTGAGAGTGCAAAGCACACTCCAAAGAGCTCCATTGTCCTCTTCCAATTTAAGCACTTTTTCTTCATACTTCTTTTGCATAGCCTCAATTATCTCTAACCTGCCAAGAACACCTCCTTTCCTTATATCTTGTGGTGAGAATCCTTTGAAACAATCATCTGTTGGTGTGTCTACATTCCCAGTGGTGGTGGTGGCGGCGGCCATCTTTGTTTTTGTTCTAGAACAAAAACAAACTTTTCCACTCAGCTATTTTAACTCACTTTTACTTGTTTATTGTATTTTATTTGCTTTTACACTTCCCTGAACCTTTATGTAACCTGGGACACCACTGTAGCCCTCAACCTGTTCACATTACTTAGGTAATTCGATATTTCCAGGAGCTTGCTGCAGTGTGACTCCTGCCTCCTCCAGCTCACATTCATCCCCCCTCTGTGTGTGTGTGTATTCACCTAGTTCACCTATTTGTATTTGCGGGGGTTGAGCTTTGCTCTTTCGGCCCGCCTCTCAACTGTCAATCAACTGTTTACTAACTACACTAACTACTTTTTTTTTTTTTTCACACCACACACACACACCCCAGGAAGCAGGCCGTGACAGCTGACTAACTCCCAGGTACCTATTTACTGCTAGGTAACAGGGGCATTCAGGGTGAAAGAAACTTTGCCCATTTGTTTCTGCCGGGTGCGGGAATCGAACCCGCGCCACAGAATTACGAGTCCTGCGCGCTACCCACCAGGCTACCAGGCCCCCTGGTAGATGTTGTTAAACACATATGGCAAAATCTTACTGAAGCGACCATACAAGTAATAAATACTCATACTCCGCCCAAGTAAAAGAGAAACAAGCAAAACTTTGTGGGCCAGCCAGAGGCTTAGGGCCCGCGCAGGAATATCCCTGAAAAAATAATATCCTCCAAGTCCTCCTACACACACACATACCAGGTGTGTGTGTGTGTGTGTGTGTGTACTCACCTAATTGTGCTTGTGGGGGTTGAGCTCTGGCTCTTTGGTCCTGCCTCTCAACCGTCAATCAACAGGTGTACAGATTTCTGAGCCTACTGGGCTCTATCATATCTACATTTAAAACTGTGTATGGAGTCAGCCTCCACCACATCACTTCCTAGTGCATTCCATTTACTAACTACTCTGACACTGAAAAAGTTCTTTCTAATGTCTCTGTGGCTCATTTGGGTACTCAGCTTCCACCTGTGTCCCCTAGTGCTTCTATTCATTCCCTTGTCTCCTTCTTCGTGAGCGTTCTGCTAACGGAGGAAGCTGTTCAATAGGTGTGAAGATCTGTGAGGTAGTTAACATGGCCACAGTTTATTCTGGGAATGGGTGGGGGTTCAAGGGAAGGGGGGACAGGTAGGGTGTGGGGTAAGGAGGACTTGGAGGATATTATTTTTTCAGGGATATTCCTGCACGGGCCTCAAGCCTCTGGCTGGCCCACTAAGTTTTGCTTGTTTCTGTTTTACTTGGGCGTAGTATGAGTATTTATTACTTGTATGGTCGCTTCAGTAAGATTTTGCCATATGTGTTTAACAACATCTTCTGCTCTGTTGAATCTAAGTTGAAATCTTAATGGGTTTGTAACTGTGTACTGTGATAGATAATGTTCCAGTGGTCTGTCAGGCAATTTCTCCACAGTGTTGACATTTCCTCTCATCTTCTGAAACCTGTAAGCCTATTCCCCATGCGCATGGGTATCCAAGCCTGATGCGATGTAAGTGTACTTCTGTTGCTCTACTGCTCCCTTTCATCAAACTAAGGGGCCATGGTACCAGGATTTAAAAAATTGTTGTAGGGTATTCATAATTTATTATCCTGATACATGTGAAAGGTGCTGCACCTAGGCCAAGTTTCAGCATCTCAGCCTAAATAGAGACGGAGAAAAAAAAGAAAGAAAAAAAAAGAAGAATTTTTCAACCATGTTCAATTAATTTCACAGCCCACAATTGTGAACCAAAATCATTTATACGACACTCAGCTATGACCTTACTATATAATAAAGATTTGCATGTCACATCATTATCCCAGATGTATTTAGTGCAATAATACAGATTTTATAAAAGTTTCCCAAAAACGTATGCAACAAAATGAAGTGTATCATTATTTATAAAATCAATAAATCTACGTAGATAAGAATAATGACATGCGTTTATAGAGGCGTAAACTCTACATATAATGTGCAAGTTTCATGTAAATTGAATAATAAATAAAGGCTGTGAAATGAGATCTAGTTGTAAAAGTTGGAGTTGCGTAGCGCGCTCGACAAGTTTACTCAACCTGCGGTCACTCGTGACTGGTGATTTACGCATTGCGGCCAGCTCGTATGGAGAGCTCACATGCATCTAGCTGTCAATGCTTTTCTCTTGTTCGTTTGGTAAGTCATATTGCAGTACAAATAGCAAAAATAGCATGTTCTGGGAGATATTGTGTGAGCGCGTCAGCATACATCCTCTCTCCATGAGAGACATGCAGTCACTGACTGCACCACCCTCGTGTCAGACAATAGTGTTGCCATATGTGTTAGTTTATATTCATTTTATGCATAACATGTTATTTTCAACGCTATTACGAAAAATAAGACATCTACAACGTAAGATACAATACCCCGCGGCGTACTCACGGCCCGAGGACCAGATTCACGAAAGTTGCAGCGGGAAATTTGACTCTAATTACGTTATTTTTCAAGATATCATTAAACGGTTTGGACCACAGTGTTGCCAGAACGTTGTAGTATTTTTCGTAATTTTTCGTAAATATTCCATTTTTCATCGGATTTTCGGGTACCATGGCCCCTAAGTGGTTCGTAGTTGGTTGAATTCTTGTACCAACCCATAGATCCTGATGTTGCAACTGCTGTGTTGTGGTCACTGTACATCTTTTGCATTGCTCTGTTTCTAATTACTTTCTTAAACTGTGATAGACTCTGTGATATGTAAATGTCTACATTTCTTCTCTTAGTTGCAAGTTTTGCAGCTTCGTCTGCAATGTCATTTCCTATTATTCCCACATGACTTGGCACCCAGTTGATAAGTACCTGTCGGCCTTGTCGTTTGAGTGTTTGCGTTAATGATATGACATTTGTGTATTTGTGTTCTTGTTGCAAGATTTCAAAGGCGGTTCTCGAATCTGTATGTATGATAACATGTTGTTGGTGCTCAGCAAGAGTATGTTCCAAAGCCATTTGAATAGCTAGCATCTGTGTTTGTAAAGTCAAACACCCTTTTGAGAGCCTCCAACTATTTACAGATTTTCCTACTTTAACTGCAGCTCCGGTTTCTTGTCTTTGTTGGTCTACTGATCCAGCTGAGAAGTAAGTGAAGCTGTTGGATGCCATGTTTGCTTCTATGCATCTGTGCAATGTTACATAGCAGATGAGGATTTGTCTGGTTCTTTTTTTTTTTGAATACAGGGTGAGGGAGGGAGGAGAGATAGGGAGGGTATAAGATGAATGGGGCAGGGGGACAGGGGGGAAGGGGGTAGAGGGGACATGGTGGGGATGGGGTGACATGGTCAGAATGGGGTGGGGGGAGGAGGGAGGATTGAGTGAGCATTTGGGTGGGGGCAGCTGGTCAGGTGAGGGGAAGGGAGGGTTTCTATGCAGATGAGGGTGGTGGTGTTGCCCTCCCCTTTGGTGTTGCTGAGATGCTTGTTGTGAGTTCCCCTCTTGTCTCTAGGACTGTTGTGTTAGGGGCTGTGATTTCCTGGTTTGTTCCCCTCTCCCTGCGCTTCCTCCTTGCCTCTGTCGCCCAAGTTCTCTCCTCCTTCGCCATGCGCCTCTGGAGGAATACTTTTTTGTATTCTTCCACATACTGCAAATGACTCTTCCTTTCTAGAATATCCTCCCTTGTGGTGTCCTTTGCAAACATTATCTTCACCAGGCGGTCTTTGTCCTTGTTGTACCAGCCCAACCTTTAAACCTTTTCAATGTTTTGTTCAACCCCTTCCATCTTTAACCCTTTTAGTAACCCATTTACTGCCTCTCTGTCCTTGCTATTCCATTCTTGCCTGTTGGATCCTTCCTGTTCTTTGATGACTACAGCTATCACTGACCTTTTTCTTTCCAGCAGCTGACTAGTGCACCTTGCTGCTTCCTGTGAGGTAGCTGCTTGCATTGCTACCTCCCTCATTGTGTCGATTGCTTCTGAGCTCTTTCTCAGTATTTCCGCAAATGTTACAGGTACAGAGGCATTTCCTTCCAATGCGATAATTCCATCTTCCCTCTGGATGATTATCTGATTGCTAAGTCTTATTATTTTTCTCTGTGAGGGATTTGATCTCCTCCCTTGCTGCTGTCAGCTCATTTTGCAGGTTGTTAATTGTATTCTTCATTTCATGCATCTCCCTCCTGAATTCCTCCAAAACTTGGGCTAACATTTCCTTCATTTGGTCAATTTGACTATTCCCTATGTCCCTGGTGTGCCCTCCTGCCATCTTTGTCCCATTTCCTGATAGGTTTTCATAGGGTTAGGCAGGGAGGGTGGGTAGAGGAAAAGAGAGAGAGAGAGAGAGAGAGAGAGAGAGAGGGGGGGGAGCGAGATAGGGGGAGAGGGCGAGAGAGGGGAGAGGGGGAGTGGGTGAGAGAGGGAAGAGGGGGAGTGGGCGAGGGAGGGGGGAGAGGGCAAGGGAGGGGGAGGGCGAGGGAGGGGCAGAGGGCGAGGGAGGGGTGTGAGGGCGAGGGAGGGCGAGATGGGGGGGGGGAGGCGAAGAAGGGGGAGCGGGCGAGAGAGGGGAAGAGGGCGAGAGAGAGGCAGAGGGCGAAGGAAGGGTAGTGGACTAGGGAGGGGGAGGGCGAGGTAGGGGGGTGAGGCCAGGGAGGGGGAGAGGGCGAGAGAGGGGGACAGGGCGAGGGACGGGGAGGGGGGAGGGCGAGGGACGGGGGGGGGGGAGGGCGAGGGAGGGGGGAGGGCGAGATAGGGGGGTGAGGCGAGGGTGGGGAAGAGGGCGAGAGAGGGAGAGGGCAAGGGCGAGAGAGGATTACTAGTTCCTGTACTGTTGTTTTTCTCCTGAAGGGGCTGTACAGCAACTTAGATTGAATCTTTGCCTTGTTTGCGATGTCTTTTTCGTATTGCCTCTGTGTGTCTTTGAGTCTCTGCCTCTTCCTCTCAGTCCCTATCTCTCTGCTTCTCTGTTTCTGCCTCTCTGTCTCAGCCTTTCTGCCTCTGCCTTTCTGCCTATGCCCTTCTGCATCTGCCTCTGCCCTCCTGTCTCTGCCTTTCTGTCTCTGCCCCTCTGACTTCATTCTTCTTCTCTCTCTCTTCTTCTTCCCTCTCTCTTCCCTTTCTCTCTCTCTCTCTCTCTATCTCTGTCTGTCTGCCTCTCTCTCTCTCTCTCTCTCTCTCTCTCTCTCTCTCTCTCTCTCTCTCTCTCTCTCTCTCTCTCTCTCTCTCTCTCTCTCTCTCTCTCTCTCTCTCTCTCTCCTCTCTCTCCCCTCTCTCTCTCTCTCTCTCTCTCTCTCTCTCTCTCTCTCTCTCTCTCTCTCTCTCTCTCTCTCTCTCTCTCTCTCTCTCTCTCTCTCTCTCTCTCTCTCTCTCTCTCTCTCTCCTCTCTCTCCCCTCTCTCTCCAGGCCCACTTCTTTCTCTCCATCCCTCCTCTCTCTCTTTCTTTTCTCTCGCCCCCTCCGTTTCTGTCTTCCATCTCTCTCTCTTTCCCCTATCTCCTCTCTCCCCTCTCTCATCTCTCTCTCTCTCTCATCTCTCTCTCTCTCTCTCTCTCTCTCTCTCTCTCTCTCTCTCTCTCTCTCTCTCTCGCTCTCTCTCTCTCTCTCTCTCTCTCTCTCTCTCTCTCTCTCTCTCTCTCTCTCTCTCTCTCTCTCTCTCTCTCTCTCTCTCTCTCTCTCTCTCTCTCTCTCTCTCTCTCTCTGTATCTCTCTCTCTCTCTCTCTCTCTCTCTCTCTCTCTCTCTCTCTCTCTCTCTCTCTCTCTCTCTCTCTCTCTCTCTCTCTCTCTCTCTCTCTCTCTCTCTCTCTCTCTGTATCTCTCTCTCTCTGTATCTCTCTCTCTCTCTCTCTTTCTCTCTCTTTCTCTCTGTATCTCTCTCTCTCTCTCTTTGTATCTCTCTCTCTCTCTCTCTCTCTCTCTCTCTCCTTCTCTATCTGTCTCAATCTCTACTCCCTCTCTCTTCTCTCGCTCTCTTTATCCTTCTCTCTCACTTCTCTTTCTCTTCTTCTTCTCTCTCTCTCTTCTTCTCTTTCTCTTCTTCTATCTCTCGCTATCTCTCTTCTCTCTCTCATGCTCTCTCTCTCTTTTTCTCTTTCCCCTCAACTCGTCTCTCTCTCCTCTCACTTTCTCTGTCTTTCAAATGCAATAGAGATAATAATACCTAATGAATCCAATGAGTAATAATTAAAATTAACATTTTAAAAACCTTTGCTCCAAAACGTTATATCGTAACATTTAAAACACGTTTTATTAAAACTTTTTGACCTCACGTTTTATACTCGTCTTTACAAATTCTCAAAACACGTAGATAAAATATAATTTAAATGTTACGAAAACCTTAGAATGTCGTTTTTTAAACATTTCGATAACGCGAAAATGTTTGGTGGGAACAAAGCATGCACACAGAATGAGTGCTAAAATTCTAGTTATGGCGGACCTAATTCATGAAGAGATTGATTGGGATTTTCGAAGTCACCATTGTAGGGAAGAAACGTGGGGAGTGAAATTTGTGGAAATTGTAGAAAGAAACTTCATTATACTTCATGCATAAGGGAACACAAGTGAAAGGAAGTGAGGTGCAAATTGGGAAATGACCAACAGTTTTATACATCTTTGTATTTTATACAACCTTTGTATTAACCACAAGTAGTTACTAAAATTACTGACTTGTAGATTTAATCATTATCATGATTTATTTACTCATATTGCCAGATTCGTCCTAGTCAGAGTGAAGACGTGAGGAACGACAGACAGTAACATGAATTCTCTCCACATTTAGTTGGATTTATAACAAGAGTTCAGTTTATCATTTCCTTTACTAAAAATAGTTACTTACTAATAAGTTTAATTTCGTAGCATACTACTACTTACTGGAACTTCCTTATTTAGTTGATATCAAACATTCTAGAGGAAATTACTTTGATGTAAATGATTTTACTTTAAATTTTCTCGATTGACTGCAGAACTTTAATAAGCCAATTTATGTTACGAGAAATTCTATTTTATCACAGAAGAATTTAATGTGATATTAATACTCGTCATTACCTCTTCCTTGCTTAGTCAATTGCGATATATACATATCCATTTACGCTCGAGATGTCTATCGAGAGCCGCGCATGCGCAATAAGGAAGAGGAGGAAGACGGGAGAGCGACACTAGACACGAGAGAACGAGAGAGGACGACGTGGACGCCATTGACAGCGTGTAGCAGAGCTACGTTTTGATACCATTTATTTCGCTTCCACGACCAGTAGAGCGGTGCCACGTTATCTGGCACAATAGCCGTGTCCCAGACTAGTATATGAGCAATTCCAAAGTCAACGCCTTTCAAGCTGCAGCTGGAGGACGAAGAATTGCTTAAGTCTCTACATCAACGGACACGCGGCTCGGCAGCTTGGTTTACCTTTTTGTTATTATGTGGCCACAATTAACATTTAGGCTAGTTGTCGTTAGGCCGTAGAACAAACAAACAATTCCCGTACGTGTCTTAAGTAATTTTACAATCTAAATAGATGATTATTTGCATTATTTCTCTCTTGAAGAAATTTATAGTGGTTGAATATAAATTGTACAGATATTGGCTGAAATTTCCTACAGTTATCCTCATGATTTAGGATTTATTTGTAGTTATTTATTATGTAGAAGATTTCTACAATGTAATTGCCTTTCAGTACCAAGGCGACGCCAACCGAGGTGCTAGGCGTCCCCACCGTTCCGTGCAACAATTTGCCCTATGCAACACGTCGTCGGTGGAGCGTGGCAACTGATTACACCTCACTAGATTTACAGCTAAGCTGTCCCCTTTTATCTGTAGCAATAACTGTAATTACAGTAGTAATTTCTAAAAGAGATCAATTATACTAACCCATTGATTTACTGACACTGTTCAACATTTCAGTAGTATATTGAGGAGCATTTACCTCCAATTAATGTTATATAATCAACCTTATTTACTTTCATATTTTATTTACTCTGGTGAAGAACCAGCACCAGAATAATGCTAGGGATGTATTAATCTTTTAGCATGTAACCCCCCAATTCTGTGTAGGTTAATTTGACTCCATTTATATCAGAAATACAGTTTCACTAAGATCAATAGGACACTAGTTCTTGGGATCAGTTTTTCCATTGCTTTATTTTGTTTTCCACTTTTTCTCAAAAAGTGGTGGTCCTTCATAGCTATCGAAGTATATATCTAATTATTAGTTATTGGAGTCAGGTTTTCCCCCACAAATATGAGACAAATTGCAAATTAATTTTGGCAGTGATTGTGCAGTGCCAACCTCACCCTCTCTGTCAACACTGAGGGCCATAACGTGCAAGAATTTTGTGACATGTTGGTTCCTGGAAATAAGTTGTCATTGAGTTGTGGTTTTTGGGATTGTATGGCATTGCAGGAATGTTTGTTGCATGTTGCCATGTTCCTTGCAACATGTTCTTGTGTTCCACTGGTCTGTAGATGGATGATATTGGTGCTATAGAGCTTAAAAGTCTGAAAAAGTTAGTGTGGTTGGAAGAACCGTGACTCAATAGTTTTGGGTATGGTCACCATAGTCTTTTCTTCTGTAATTCTCTTTAAAGCTCTAGGGATTCCAATTTCGTCGAGGCCAATACTGTGGTTGGATTCGATGTCTCAAGGGATTCTACATTTGTTACGTGGGTATCTCGTGACTGGACGGGGATCATCTAGCTGTGCACACCCCAGCTGTTCCTGGTATTGCACGTATACCTGCTTGATGGGGTTCTTCTACTCCCCAAGCAAAAGAACCAGTTCAAGCCCGGCCCAAGGCTAGGATTGACTTGCGAGAGCTTGCACCGCCAGACTGTTACTTGGAGCGGCCCGCCGCCCCACATATCCACCACAGCTCGATTGGTCCGGCACTACTTGAAGTAAATGATCTAATTTTCTCTTGAAGGAGTCCACGGTTGTTCTCGCAATATTTCTTTTGCTCGCTGGGAAGATGTTAAACAGCCGTGGTCCTCTGATGTTTATACAGTACTCTCTGACTGTGCCTATGGTACCCCTGCTCTACACTGGTTCTATTCTGTATCTTCTTCCATATCGTTCACTCCAGTATGTTGTTATTTTACTGTGTTGGTTTGGTACCTGGTACCTTCTTCCAGGTGTATATTATTTGATATCTCTCTCGTCTCCTTTCTAGTGAGTACATTTGGAGAGCTTCGAGACGATCCCAATAATTAAAGTGATTTATCTTATCTATGTATGCTGTATATGTTTTCTGTATCCCTTCTATTTATTTACCCCGCCTATTATAACAAGTGCATAAATTTGTAGGGTGTACCTGACTTATGGAATGTGTGTTACTATTAGTTTCTTGCTCATAGCAAGTAATCAGTAAAAGGATATTTGTATTAGTCAAATTTTAGGGGTGTAAAAAACAGTTATTAATTTTCCAAGATTTCTTTTTATACTATCCCATCCCTTATTTCTCTATCTCCCCCTTCTCCTTTTTCTTTCTGTACCCCCTCTCATTTACACTGGACTGCAAAGCGACAATTATGCAGATCCGCGTTCAGTTCCCGACGTGCAAGCTGTTGGGCATAGTAAATTTCTCCTTCACATCTCCTCCCTCCTTATATTTCTGTAATATCGTATCTTGCTAGAGCTCTTTTAATTTTTTTCTGATGATAAGCGGGTAGGCTTACCGTCTTTAAACTAATCTAAACAAAAACTGCATAGTCTGCATAATAATATTTTTTTTACCACCTCTCTTCTTCATTGACCAAGTTCATTCATGCTCTTTCAAACAATTGAAAAAAGTGCGCATGACTGATGCATGTATTTTTATCCTATCAACTTATTATGGGGTTTTAAAAACATGTATTAACACATTGGGATTGCCAAAAAATATTGTTCAAGGGAAAAAGTATGCTCGCTTATTTTTTTTTTTTTTTTTTTTTATTATTTTCTACCACAGATGTGGCCACACATTTACAATGCTAACTAGCATATATACATTTTCTTCTGTCCTCCATGGACAGGGTTAGAGAAGTGTTAAACATATAGTTCAAGGGTTTATTGAACAGTAAACCACAGAAGGTGATTCGGTGCTTTTAAAATGCTAAGCTAACCTACATACGTAAATACATAGATGCACAGATTTACGTATGCCCTACATAAAGTGTTTGATGTGTCTTTTACATAGTGTCATTAATGTGCATTTACAAAGGTGAAATGTAATTCTGATCAGCTTCCATATATACTTTATACCCATACATATACATACACACACATATACATACATATATACACACACATGCATTCACATACATTTGTCTCATTTACTCTGACAGGGTGAGATAGCTGATAAAGAAACTAGTGTGCAATTAAGCACTTAATCACTGAAGGTGATGAAGGTGCTTTTACAAGCTCAGGTTATATAGTTACATCATATATATACATTGTATAATTGATATATTACATGGTCAATCTTGGATACAAGTCCAATATATCATCAAGTGTTCCAGTACTCATATAGTAATTACAGAGTTCAGTATACCTTAGCCCAGGAGGGCGAAAGTCAGTCAGTATGGGACATTCTACAATATAATGTTCAAGAGAGTGTATGTTTTCTCTTTCACAAAGTTGACACGTTGTGTACTCGACATTTTGGTTTTGAGAAAGCTGCCAGATACGTCTATATCCCAGGCGTATTCTGGCCACTATAACATCACATTGCCGGGTTCTTGTTCTATTTGTCCCATATGTGAATGTCTCCTCACGATATCTATCATAATATTTAATGCTACAACTTTCAGGTCTTTGTGAATTTGTTAGGTCGGTGAGATTTTCATTAGATATTTGTTTAAATATTCTCTTTGTCACTGCTAATGAAACACCCATATCAATTTCTACCACTGGTTTTCTGCAGGCTGTCTTTGCAAGCATATCAACAGTGTCATGCCTTGAGATGCCAACATATGATGGTATCCATAGGAATTTAACCTCAAATCTGTTTTCTTTAGCAGCTAAAACATTCATTCGAATATCACTGACTATTTTCTGGGTGTCACTACTATGTGCGTTCAATGCCAGGAGTGCACTCTGCGAGTCACAGTATATAAGTCCACTGCCTTTGTCTTTTAAAAATTCTGTGGCAAGGTATATGCCTGTAAGTTCGGTTTGAGTTGTACTTGCCCAGTCATTGACGCACTTCATTGCTGTATGTACGAGAGAAGATTGTTCAAATATGTTACATGCACATCCGGTACACATCGTCCACCTTCTTCTACAGAGCCGTCGGTATAGCACTGATACACATCGTAACCCATACTCTGAGTACTTTCAGTGATGCTTTTCAGTGTTAACTGTTTTAATAATGTAGTGTGCACACTATCTTTCTTGGGAGCATTTACAAAATCAACTGATAGATATCCCATGGAGTAATTGGCTGATTAATCATTAGTTGAGTTGGGTACATAATTAATATTTTGATGGAGTTGGCTACCTTGTAGAACCAATATACATAATCAGATTTCGTTCTTCTTCTATAGACCTCAGGTGACTGCAGCATATTAGAAAGTTTAGCTTGAAACTTCATGTGCTGTCTAGATCTACTCAATGCCTTCACGCCGAAAACTGTGCTAATAGACAAAATTCTCTCACTTATGGTAGATAATTTTAACTCTGCTCTCATATTAACTATTCTCGTGGACTTTGGAGCCCCAAGGATGAGACGCATAGCTTCATTTTGCAAGGTTTTAAGAGATTTCAGCTCTTTGTCAGTATACAGTGTGAGATGTAGAGCATTGTAGTCAATCACAGAGCGTATAAATGATACATAAAACATTCTAGCAAGTCTCACGTTAAGTCCATGATTGACACCAACAAGGACCCGCAAGAGCTTTAATCTCTCCCAAAGTCTCCTCTTGAGAGAAGAAAGGTACCCAGGGACGTTAATGGCGACACCAAGGTATCTGTAAGTCTCGCAGTTCTCAAGTGCTCGCCCATCTATATGATAATTGGGTGGTGGAATACCACATGGAATGAGGGCACGAGTTTTCTGTACAGAGATAAGGAGGCCACATTCCTCAGCTCTAGTAGCTAAAGCATCGAGCAGAACTTGCATTCTAGGCTCGGTGGCAGCCTGTAAACATATATCATCAGCATAACAAATGACAGTGTCTTCATTATTAGTTGGAAGATCTTTAATAAGTTTATGCATCAGAACGTTGAACAACCAGGGACTGAGGACCCCTCCTTGTGGAGTTCCCAGTTCAAAGTGTTTGCTCTCTGTGCTTTTAACACCATTAAACAAAACATATGCTGTTCGATTAGACAAATAGCTCTTTAACCATTTCAGTAATTTTCCTTGTATTCCCAGCTCGGCAAGCTGTTCCAGTATGATTTCTCTGTTTGCTGTAGCAAAAGCTGCTGCTAGGTCGATGAAGACTGTTGAGGGGAAGCTTCAATATGTGCGAAGTACTCAGCAAAACAGTGTTGTGTACTGAGCCCAGGCATAAATCCAAACAGTTGAGGTGACAGGTGCCCCTGTATACGATACATGAGTCGGTTAAGAACAATACGTTCAAGCACTTTACAAACACACGATGTTAGAGATATGGGTCTATAATTATCTGAGTGTGGTTTGGGGATGGGAACAATGACACTCTTTGTCCAAGCATCAGGTAATACTCCTTCCCGTAAACTCATTCTGTACAACACTAAAAGTAGATTACCTGGTACGTGTGAGACTAATCTCAGTAGACTGTAAGTAATATCATCCTTTCCAGGAGCAGTTGATTTTCCCATCTTTAGTGCATGATTTAATTCCCATTCAGTTACATCATTAAGGTCCGACACGTCGATAGCTGTACAGGCAAGATTGATGGTTCGTTGTCTGTTGGGGCGTGTGTCATTATGTTTGTGCTGTATGTTAATTGGGAGTGAGTCGTAGCTCGATGTTAGTGCCCAATGATCAAGGAGAATCTTTGCTTGTTCTAGTGGGCTGTGGTGCAGTGGTTTAGTTGGGCTGCTTCTAGGGATTTTTCGTACCTTTTCCCAAACTTCAACAAGTGTTGTTTGCTCATTTATACTTTGTAGGAACTCTTCCCAATGTTTATTACGTATAACGTTGCTCATGTCTCTCACCTCTCTCTATTTGCAACTAGAAATGCATGCAAGTCACCTTGTGCTTTGGTTCGTTTGTACGTATCTCCAAGTTGCTTTACTCGTTCATGTTCTTTAACAATGCGGGGTCAAGGACCCACTTGGGTGGTGGTAGGTGTTGTCCACTTCTGCTAGGCTTACGACCTGTTCCCCAACACACCCATGTGTCGTAGTAGGTAGTAATCGTATCAACGAGATCTATGGAGAAGGCTTGTACATTCGTTATTGTGTAATCTTGATACCATTTTGATATACAATTAATAAAGTGGTCATGCAAGCCATATGGAATATTCATTTTCCGTCTCTGATGTCTATTAGGTACATCACACTGTACCTTATAGGAAGCAGAAACTGCATAGTGATCACTAACCAAGTGATTTACCAACGAACATTCCATCCTATCTTGCACAAGGTTTCTACCCATTACATAATCACGTCTGCCTCCCAATAAATGAGTTTGGGTATCCGTAGTATACACGGTTAATCTATTGTCATAAACATATATGATAAATTTGCATCCATTATCGTTGTTAGTACTGTCTCCCAGCGAAATATGTCTAGCATTAAAATCTCCCATGTATATTGTCCCATGATTGTTTACATCCGGGAACAATGCTACATTGAGTTTGTGGCTTCTGGCATATACGTTGAGGAATGAGAAGTGGCCTGCTGTAGTTTGTACATGAAAGTGAATGTGAGATTTTTTTTTCTTTGACAAGTATCAAAAGAATTAAGTCCTATTGATGTTACGTTAATCGTAACTACCTCGCAAGAGAGGCAGACCTTAAACAGCAAGAGCTGCCAGTGGCAGATATTTAATCTTAAAGCCTAAGATCATAGGACCGCGGGAGCAAACCGCCAGGCGAAACCACACGGGTAACACCTGTCACTTAGGTCGCTGGCTCCTCCTAGTTGACAACTAATAAAGGGTAGCCGACGGATTCTCACTTCTTATTTATAGAAGTGTGGTGCTGTGCAATGGACTCGAGCTTTAGATACAGATTTAATATGAACATAAGCAGGCAAAGCATTGCAGAACATGAAATGTGGGGCAGTAATATTGGAAGGTTTGACGTAAACGACCGTTTTCTATAACAAAACAATTTATTCACAAAACAAGACTAAAACTACTACACAGTGAATTTACGTTACTTTACTGTCACTCCAGTGGCACATTCAAGAACAGCTAATCAACAGCCTGATGGACCCACGGTATCCTTATCCCGTTGTCGCTGACTGAACAATGACACTAACTGAACACAGTGATGCCCACTGGTGACGCAAACTTGCAATCAATATTGTCACGGCTTCACGGTGATCAATACTATAATCACAAAAACTTGACTGGAGCTCGCTGCCCTCAACAAGGTACCAAGTAACAAGGCGGTTAATCCAAGAATGATAACCCCTTATAAAAATCTTACGTTAACACTGGTCTCTCAGGACAATCAAAAACAAAAGTTACTCTAATTGAATTTAAACAATTACGTTAATACACACATGTCTCAACGACACTTAAATGGCAGTAATAACTCGTAAGTCAATTAATTACATCAACTTGAAAGTCAAGCATTCGGTGAGTAATTCCCAATTAATTACTGAATACAACAGCCTATTAATTCAGACGAGTATTGATAAAGCCTACTGTCTCTCAACTGACAGTTCTCTTCCGATCTTACGACAAGATTACCTTAACGAGGGTAGACTACTGTACCACACACAAGGTTACGACACTCCGTGTAAACAACAACATCAACACCTGGTGAATTCACTAAGTGGCGGTTACTAATTATCTTTAATTAGCTACGAGTGCTTAATCACTCTGTCCGCAGACAGAGCTGATCAGTCCAACGAATTACAGCAGCTTAATTACAGCGCAATTGACTCCGATCATAACAGACCGTCAACCCCTTACGTTAATCAATCAATTAACGACAGCTCGTTAAATCGTTAACACTATGTTAGTCTTCACTTGACAATTCCTCCACTGCGTGAACTTCACTGTGACTGTTGCCTTTACACGTCCCTACGTTAATCACAACAATGTTCAACGAACAAGTGACCTCGTTAAGTAAATCGTGACCCCCGGTGACGTTAACTGACTTTAATTCTCACGGAATCCTTCACAGTACACAACGCCTTCCACCAAGGACAAACTTGTCTATGGTTTACACACGGTACAACACAGTACATCACAGTACAACACAGTACATCCTTGCCACTCACGGCAAAACTTGTAAATGACTTCCCCCAGTAAATTATCCACCAATAATTCACACTTTACCACAACACAACAGTAAAATTTATAACCAAGGGAAATCTCCCTGTTACCACTTTCACTGCTGAAAAAGGGAATCAAATTACAGGAATACATACACGGCACATAGAAAAAATAGAAGCAAATAACTCACTTTACTCTACCTCTGAATGTGTCACTAGGTGTCCTCACACACATCAAAAATCACAGTTGGGCCCAACCTCAACTTGATGACGGCAAACAGGGTAGACTCACACGTTTCCAATTCCCATTCACCTCACCAGGTGGTCACAGGGACAAAGGACAGACGGAACACTGGGGGCGAATCCAGCTTCAGAGTTTTATTACCCAAACGGAAACAGTGTACTTACATCAATCATGCGGGCCCGCAACCTTCTCGCACTCACTCATACACACGTCCAAATCACACTCCCGCTGCTGCTGCTGGATGATGACGTAGGCGTCCTCACTTCCTACACGTGGTCAGGTGGAGCACAGGGTCCTAGACCACGGGGTTAGCTCCACACACAGAGACCAGGGTGGCGCGACACACCGGCTTAGGCAGGCCAGGGTGAGCGCACAACAGCAGGGATGCGGTACCACGCCCTTTCACTTGACACGGTACCCCAGGATATGACGGTACACGGTGTTACACGGTACACGAGACCCGAGACGGAGTCCTTCACTGTTCCTCAGAATTAAAACTTTTAAGGTTTCTCTCATAACACTGAAACCTTCTCTAGCACGTCTCACAACAGTACCTTCAAGCACAGATACGATAGACGGCGGATGTCACTTTCGTAGCCCGATAATTAACGCCTTACTCAGTCCAGTTGCTCTAAGATGGTGTCCCACAATTACGCGGCTAGATGACAAGTTCACACGGTTTGGCACAAGCACCTTTCCGATTACCGGATTCTTATGCACGGCACACGGAAAGATTGCAAGATGATAGGCGTGACTTTAGTAACGTTGCAGGTGGTATTTCCCGATGCTTGGCCTAGCACGGGAAATTACGACCTCTCCAAGCAACGTTTTAGGTAAGAATGTCTTTTCCCGCCAAGGCTGCCTCTGGGGTACCATGCTGTACCCCTCAGTGTCTTGGCCAATCACGGTTCAGCATTCCTGAGGCCCAGGAGCCTTTGGCCAATGGCGCACCTGCCCCATGACGCTACCCCCTCTCACACGAGGTGGACACGTGATAGGGGGGTGGTCTACGGCCGTTAACCCCCCATACCTCCCTCTCTACACTTGACTTGTACAAAATTTCCCTGAAATCAACTCCCTCCTGTAATTTCCTTCACAGACCTGATACAGCAATCAGAATGACATCAATGGCTAGTAAATGTCATGGGCTGTCCAACGACACCCAACACGACTGTGGAAAAGTTATATTCAGAAAGTTGAATCACGGTGCACATCACTGGTGCACTTTGCAATTTCGTACTTAATTCAGTGCACGAGAGAGCAGGAAAAATATGTCTCCTGACAGTGATGGTACTGTGTGTGTACATTGTGTGACGTGCTCACAAGAATGTGCGGTAAATCACTTCTGATGTATGTTAATAGGCCTGTGGCGTTACTGTTATTATAGGATGCATACCCTCTGATCTTTGGTGGGGTTTTGTTTATCATATTGGACGTGTAGGGCTCCTGTAAAGCAATTATATCTATGTTGTTACTGGTAACATATGCAATTAGGTCATTTAGTCTTTTGTTGATGCTACGAATGTTCCAACTGAGAAACCTAATGGTTCTTGTGTCAACAGCAGCCATTGTCTTGGTGTTGTTCCTCCCTGGGACTGGTGGTCCCAGTGTTGTCCTCGTCCCACTTACACAATGTTTCAATAAGTGCCTCTCCGATGTAAAGAGCCACACCAACCTGGCGTTTGGTATCGTCAGGAACATCTGGTAACATTTCAGTTTTTTTTGATCACTGAGCAACTCGGGATGGTCCGCGAGTGAATGTTATCTGTAAGTCGTATGGCATAATTACTGTCACTCAGAGTATTATCTTTTTCATTCTCGTATTTGGCTTGAGCGCGTTCCTCAAGGTCATGAATCATTTTAAAATGTGCTGATGCAGATCGACTTCCTTCTCCAGTTAATGTTTCTGTGTCACTAACACTGCTGTCATCCCTGAGTTGACTGACGACGTCGCTGCCACCGCCTCCGTTGTCGCTCTCCTCTCTGCTGCCGCTGCCGTCGCCGCAGCCGCCGCCACCACCTCCACCGCAGGTACCTTTACCAGCGCGGGCCACGGCTGTAACACAGCAGCATGGAGGCTGCTGTATCTCTTGTGAAGGAGCCTGACGTAGCGTCTGTATAATTTCAGCCAGTTCTGCTACCTGTGCTTGCAAGGCTGCCAACTGTCCTTTAACTGTTATCTCAGGCTGTTGTGTGTTGTCAGGGGCGTTGCTGGTACTGTCACCGTTATGGGGTGGGTCAACATTGCTAGAGCCGGCATCAGTAGGCACTTGTTGAGTCTCGGGCACTTGCCTCCTTGTGCCAAGGGAGGCTGGCCGTTTCATACAGTCTGAGTGCCAGATGGTTACTCCTTCCGTACTACATCTGAAACACTTCAGCGGCGGTTTAGATGGAGTCACAGTTTCAGGTTGTTGACCTGCTTCTGTTACAGTGTTCTGTTGCTCCTGTTCCAGTTTTCTTTGGTCTCTGGTCTTCTTATACGGACAGTTCTTCAGTGGGTGATCACCGGAACAGAGAGCACACTTGGGTGTGGAGCACCAGCAGTACTTAGCTGTGTGGCCACTGCCACAGCACTCGTAACACTCCACAGGGTTCGGCTCCCACACCCTGAACGTGCTGGGGGCGCATACACCCCACCAAACCAATACTTTTTAGGTGGCGGATCAGACTTCTTCCAGACTATGACTATTTGATTGGTGGGTTTACCATTTTTGGTCAATCTTCTTGCTTTGTGAACCCCATCTAATTCATAGACCCACTCTAGTGAATACTCGTGATGGTATCTGTAGACCAGGTATTCATCCATCTTCTTGTTTCGCAATGGATTATCTTGAAGAGAGAACTTTATACCACCTATTGTTCCTTGCTGAAGAGCACCCACAACATGCTTATTCGGTCTAGAAACGTACACATATGGGGAGTTGACATATGGATGTAGGAGGTCTACAGAGCCAGGTTCGTACGCCTTGCTCAGTTCCCTGCTCCAAACAATCTTGTCAGCTACACTTGTGCCTTTAGGGAAGGCCAGGCGTGTGTACTTTGTCTTTGGTGCTAGTGGACGTCGTCCACCCTGTTGTTCACCATGCTTTTGTTTCCTTCTCTGATTTTTACTTAACACGGTCATAAACCCATCACTGGATGGTGGGGTGACAGTGTCACTGGTCATGGTGGGGGGGAGCCCTGATGGCCCGGCAGCTACCTCCTCCATTACTGCTTCTTTAGGCGACATTAATTTGAAATAATATGGTCCGATACCTGGTTAATACCATTTATAACCATGTGATGATGAATAACATGACAAATGGCAGGGCAAGCAGCAAGCCTTCCCAGTCATCAGCGCCAACAGTCATAAACCCGTTCTGAGGGGTAGAGCACTCTGTGGGTCTGAGAGTGCTCAGACCACTTTAATAAACACTTGGATATTCCACTTGGATGGTTGGGACTCACAGAGGGTAGCCCTCAGTGACTTATTCTCCTATGTGTGGACAGAATGTCCCCTAAGACAGCCTAACCCTGCTACAAGGGTGAACAGATGCCCAGATCAAGTGGCCCCCCAGATTTTACAGGTAACCGCATGGGCCACTGGACCGTTCCACTTGACCTGTTGAAATGGCGAAATGAGAAGAATAAGAGAAAGTGGGGAAGATAAGTCTTATAACTAGGAATGTACAGTTGCTCTGTACAAAGCTGGCATCATTGAAGTGTTGACGGCTGTCAACCTCCCGCCAGGGAAGGGATAGGGGGGACCGTTGGGTCAGCGCTCTAACCGCAAGGGTCAGAGGTCCATGGGGGACAGATTACGATCCCACAACTTGCCTTGCTGTTTGTTGCCTGAAGCTGTAGATGCCCTGTGGTTCTTGCTAGAGAGTCTTACAGTATGTCCCAGGTACACTGTACAGGTGATGCTGTGTTATTAGCACCAGCAATGCATCAAACACTAATGTTTGGTAGGCTTCCCCTAAGGAAGCGGAGGGGGCAGGCTAGCCTGCCTTCAAGCCCCAAGTGTCACTCACTAGTTCACTCTAGGGTTCCTTTGATACTAGTGACTTATGCAACAGTGTTGGAACACTCAGCAGCACAGTAGTATTGAGACGATACCGCCCCGGCGATCACAGCACAAGGCTGGGGACAAGGGACTTAACCCAAAGAGGGAGAGGAGGCGCGCACATCCTCTCAGTCCAAGGCCTGGCCAGCGAGTGCTCGCTTATTTCTTGGCAAAGAAAAACATGTTTTAAAAACCCCTGTTGATTTGATGGGGTAAAAATACATGAATCAGTTATGCACACTTCCGTCAGTAATTTGAAAGTGCATGAATGAACTTGCTCAAAGAAGAAGAGAGGTGGTAAAAAAATATTATTATGCAGACTATGCAGTTTTTGTTTAGATTAGTTTAAAGACGGTAAGCCTACCCGCTTATCATCAGAAAAAAATTAAAAGAGCTCTAGCAAGATACGATATTACAGAAATATAAGGAGGGAGGAGATGTGAAGGAGAAATTTACTATGCCCAACAGCTTGCACGTCGGGAACTGAACGCGGATGTGCATAATTGTCGCTTTGCAGTCCAGTGTAAATGAGAGGGGGTACAGAAAGAGAAAGGAGAAGGGGGAGATAGAGAAATAAGGGATGGGATAGTATAAAAAGAAATCTGGGAAAATTAATGAACTTGCTCAAAGAAAAACAGAGGTGGTAAACAAAAAATTAATATTATGCAGACTATGCAGTTTTTGTTTAAAATTACTTTAAAGACGATAAGCCTACCCGAATATGTCTAGCAGGAAAAATATGGCTCTAGCAAGTTACGATATTACAGAAATATAGGGAGGGAGATGTGAGGGATAAATTTACTATGTCCAACAGCTTGGACGTCGGGAATTGAACGCAGTCCTGCATGATGGTGACTCTGCAGTGCAGTGTAAATGAGGGGATACAGAAAGAGACAAGAAAAGGTGGAGACAGAAATTAGGGATGAGATAGGAGAGAAAGAAATCTCTGAGTAATACTCAAAATTTTTATTTGAGCATAAATCTCTTAACTGGAATGTATACAGGTTTTATAGAATAACATGTATTGTGACTAATGACACCTTGTCTATATTATTACAAAATGTTGTTGTTGGTTTAGATTCAGGTACTTGGAACAAGGAGTTACAAGTTGCATGAACTATGGTGAGCCCGTAGAGGACTTATCTAACACAGAAATGGTGGCTGTAACTGTATTAAAAGAGATTTGTAGTACTTTTATTATGACAGCCACCTGAGTGTTTCATTAAAAATATATTTTTCATTAAATGCACTAAAGTATTTATTTATATTATTTACTATAAACCATTAAAAATATATGATTATTCTTCATTATATTAGACGTGCTTTACATAATGAATATAATGACAAAATAAATCTCTTTATATTTTAATTATTATTTTAAATAAAAATACACACAAAAATCACAATAATGTTATATATCAAATGAACAAATCCACAAGGGCCTTGATGAGGGTTCAAACCTATGCATGGGATGTTCCCAGATGCGCCTTAGTAAACAGTACCACGACATGGTCAAAAGAATTGCAACCTGGAGTGCTACTGCCCTCACGAGGATCCTGAAGCTTCTCCGAAGCTTAACCAGGGTTTCACACAGCTATCCTACGCACTTGGGTCCTGTCAACTAGATGTTCTACCTCAATGCCAGTAGGGTAAATTTAGACTTCGACCGTGCGCAACACCTGTGCAAGTTATCCAATTAGTGCCCTGCATAGGTGTTGCACATGTCCGTAGTCCCGAGGGGTTCTTGGGGGACCGCCGGGGGCGTGCATGCGTTGTCGCGCGGGGTGTTTGTGGGTCGCGGAGGGTTGCGGAACCCTTCGAGGTTGCGGAACGCTGTTTGCATGTTGGTTCCGTTATGTTACGAGGTGAAAACATACAGTAGCATTGATTTGATTTGTTATAAGAAAATTTAAGACTGGTATACGACGAGGCACGTTACTCTTAAAACTTATTTGGGGAAAGAACGATGTTTGCACACTTTTAAATATTATTATTATTCTTTTTGTCATTATAAATGTCTTAGTGTTTAATAAAGAATAAAATTTATATAAAAATGGGTTCCCACCCTTAACTACTATTTGCTTTGAAAACAGACACACACGCATGTATGTGACAAAACCAGTGTGGTGACAAGTGAACAGAGTGTGCTAAGTGTAAGGAGAAGGGCGCATGCAGGAGCAGCCGCACCTGTCTCTCGAGTAGGAGGCTATGGTGGAGGGTATTGTGGTTATTTACCTCAGTCATACGACAGACATCAAAGAGGTGACCCGCCCGAATGCTCGCTCGCGCTCCATCTATGTGCTATGCGGTCTACCCTCTTCCGTTATGAGACGTGTGATACGGTAAGCCATGTGGTAGTTGTGTGAAGGCTGAAGGAGCAGGATGTAATGGATGGGGAGTGAAGAGTCCCACCCCTTGTTTACAAAAATATTATACTCCCTCGCTCACACCTCATCTACCTCAGTCAGTCAGTCACAGCTCACCAACAAAAGAGGTTAGCCCACCCAAACGCTCGCTCCGCACTGCCATGTGGTGGTGGTGTACCTCATGCTTATGAGGTTTAACAGGGGCCATGTGGTCGCTATGCACCAACTCCTTACTCTCTAGGCTGTAGGCTAGGGGAGGGGAGGGTGGGGTGAGGGGGACCTTCTTTGTAAAAATATTATGGGTCATTGCCTATCAGCTCACTTGCCGGCAGGACCTCCTACTGTGAACACTCAGTCCTGTTTGACATGAAACTAATGGTGGTTCTTACACCCGCTGATGAAGACATCGGAGGCTGACACCACCCTCCCCTCCCGCATATCCTGCTTCACATGCCCTTGCCTAACCATTCCCCTAAAAAACTCCATCTGCTAGGCTCGTCCCATGATGGGAGGGGCCCCCCCCCTCTCAGCACTCAACGTATCCTTCTATTTTCTTCATAGTTTTATTTAACTATATATCTCCACGTGCTTAACTCTGTGTTACATACTAATACACACATTCATATTACAACTACTACTCATGCTTACCTGTTCCTATACTTACGCTTTTACCACAACCACTCACAAACCCTCCACCAGACAACGACCCAGTGCTCAGCCACCCTCCGCGACCCACAAACGCCACGTGCGACACCGCATGCGCATCCCCGAGGTACCCCCAGAACCCCTTGAGACTACGGATGTGTGCAACACCTATGCATGGCCCAAACTGGCTCACCTGCCTAGGTGTTGCACACGGTCATAGTCTCAATTTACCCTACTTACATGATGAGTTAACCCTCATCCAGTCCCTTGTGGATGTGTTCATTAAATAGAAAATAATTTTTTTGTGATCGAGACTTCATCCTCGAAGATGGGGGATTTAGCGAATGCAGGATTGGAGTGGATTCTGATGTCAGCCCCAAATTTCCAATGAATTTTTATTCAAGTTCAAGCTAAAGTTAATTGAGGCAATGAAATACATCTCTAAAGGTTAGAGTAGCTTAGGTTATTTCTTCGCTCACCAATTTTCGGTTCCCTCTCGGGGCTCACAACTTCATCCAGTACACAACTATTAAAGGTATTAATAATGAGAATGAGGATGCAAAAAAGCATTGGAGACAGCCTCAGAAATTTACGTAGCATCGCCGATTATATCAGTAAGAGGCAAGGGATCTAACGAATTAATCCTCTCACTACAAAAGGTGGGGAAGAGATGAACAATGCATGTTAAATTATAATAAGATCCTTATGTTCTAATATTACAAAAGCATGAAGTTCTTCAAGAATGCATTGCATTGGCATAGCCATTTTCAAGTCATTTTTCCCTCAATGTTCTCAGACTCTTAGCTTTGCTGCGGTGTAATAATTCACTGAGAAGCGATATCGCCATGGACACAGACTCCCAGCATTCTGACACTTCTTTTTGCTTAACATTTGTACACCCATTACAATCAAAGGTAACTATTCCTAACTATTTCTTCAAATTCAATTTTTTGAAGTTCCATTTAAAGGCTGGAAGAAAATGAACATTGCATATTAAAGCCATGTCACCAAATTATTTATAAATTTATTGGGCCTCCTTCACAGTAACATAGAAAATGCCTTACTATGTTTCAGATTGAAGATTGAAGGAATATACACATAATCCAATGTATTAACAAACTTTTGTACCACGACAATATTATAGTGTTAAGAACAAACACTAATATTATATAGGTTTACAAGTGCAAAGTCTAACAGGTCTTTGGCTTTACACCACAAAAAATTGCTAGACTTCGATGTGAACCACTTTTCAATTCTAAAAAGGGTTTAACATCCACTATGTTTTGACATTTAAATCAAAGATTAACATTGTTTTGTGATATTCTTCAACAAAAAAATAATTTATGCCTCAAAAATTATTATATATTTCACTTATAATTATAAAATACTGCATTGCTTTTTGAATTGAAGAAAATCATTTAAAAAATTAGAAGAAGAAAAATTAAAAAAGAATTGAAGAAAATTAAAAAAAATTGAAGAAAAAATTAAATCATTAAGTTATATTTATCTACATCTTTTAAATACCAACTCCTTTAATTGCAGTTTGCTCTCTCCCACAAACAGACCATTACCCCACACAGGCCAATGCTATTTGTCGTATAATTGCCCAGATCCTACCGAAGAATTTTTTTTCACAATTAAAATATTTTAGCTTGGGGGCCAATTTCAATATTGCAGAAATTATATTGTTGAATGATTGATGGATGGCTCATACACCCAACTATTTTAACAAATAAATTTTCAGCAAAAATGAAATCTGAATTCTATAACTACACGACCCCCATCCCTCACATAATATAAAACGATTCTTGTGCTAATTTTAAATTATATATTTTATTGTGGGTTCATTATCCTTGGGGAATAAAGTATGGGACCTCTTTTATTTTTGGGAAGTATACTAGGGTGGCTCATTTCGATTACATTTGCAGGAAGTTTTGATAGTGAATTTATTGCATAAAAACACAGATGCTTTGCATAGTCATTAATATTTTTTTTATAGCTCTAACATTTGAATAACTAATACAAACACTGCTATATTGATTGCTTGCTATAGGTAGGAACCTAACAGTAACACACATCCCGTAAGTTAGGTACATTCTACATATATATGCATTACTTATAGGTGTAATACCAGGCACAACTGGGGTAACCACAGCTAGATCACAGCTTAATCAAACCAGAAATGCTCTACAAATCAAGGGGACCAGAATGTGGAATGACCTTCCCAACCATGTTAAAGACTGTACCTCTCTCAACCAGTTTAAGTTAAAAACGAAGCTATACCTAATAAATTCCATGTAACCCACCTTACCCCTCTGTTGTCAACCCATGTATGTTTTTTGTTTTTCAAATCATCGCTGTTTGAATGTAATTTTCTGTAATAATTTGTAATTGTATTTGTGCTGCTTTTTCAAAAATGTTCCCCCCTCTTTTACCTCTATTTTTTATATGTACTCATCACATCTTTTCTTTTTACCCATTAGTTTTAAGCTTTAGTCATTAATGTTTTTCCTGCCCGAAACGCTTTGCGTAATAGTGGCTTTAGGCATTGTATGTACTAGCTCTATCTATAAAGCCAACAAACTTTGTAAAATCTCTTTATGTATGTACCTTACCTAAATAAAAATTATTATTATTATTATTATTATTATTATATAGATGATCCCCATCCAGTCACGTGATATCCTCGTGACAAATTCAGAATCCCTTGGGATTTCGAATTCAGCCACAGAATTGGCCTCGACGAAATTGGAATCCCTAGTATTTTGAAGGGAATTACAGAAAAAAGATTATGGTGACCACATCCTAAACTATTGAGTCACGGTTCTTCCAGCCACACTAACTTTTTAAACATTTGAGCTCAATTGCACCAACATCACCCATCCAAAGACCAATGGAACTCAACAACATGTTGCAAGAAACATTGCAACATGCAACAAACGTTCCTGCAATGTCACTCAATCCCCAAAACCATGACTCAATGAAAAATTATACCCAGGAACCAACATGGCACACAATTTTTGCATTTTTTTTTCTTCCGTGTTGACCGGGGTTGGCGGGGGGGGGGGGTGAGGGGGGACGGCACTGCACAATTACTGCCAAAATCAATTTGCAATTTGTCTCATAATGTCCTAGGGATGCAAGAAGCCTACTGGACCTGTTCTTTATCATGAATGAGGAAGGTAACGAGAACTTGGAGCACGAAATACCACCAGGAGCAGGTGACCATTGTGTCCTGGTTTTTCATTATATAACTGGACTTAAAACAATGCTCAAAGGGCAAGGAGTCAGGGAACGGAGAATAGACTATAAAAAAGTGGACTACACGAAATTAAGTGAGTACCTGAAAAGTGTCCAATGGGAGGAGGAACTAAGAAGGAAGACAGTTCAGGAAACGATGGATAAAGTTAAACTCAGGTTTCAATTGGTCTTTTATTTTGTCTGGAGAGCATATAATATCCTGTAGTTCAATGAACAGTTCTGGGAAGCAAAAACAGGGAGGTGTGGAATTACACAGAGCAATGGACAAAGGAAATCCTGAAAAGATGCAACAGGGTTAGGAATGAATAAGGTAAAATTAGAAGATTGGCAGAAAGAAACAATAAGAATGAAATTGCTTTCAAAGCCAAGAAACAACCGAAACTCCCTCTAAGAAGGAAAATGTTTGTGAATGACGAAGTGACCAGGTTACAACAAACGGGAGGCGAGTATACAGTAAATGATAAAGAAATTTGCGAGGTGCTCAATGCCAGCTTCTAATGAGTTCACTAATGAGCCTGAAAAGCTCCCAGAGCTAAATGAGAAGGTAGCCTCTGACAAGAGATTATTAAATATTGAGGAAACACCGAAGGAAGTAAAGATACAACCAGCATCATTAAGTGTTATTGTATGTATTTGGCCAGATAAATTAATACCATGGATGTTAAAAGAAGCAGCATAGGCCCTCAGCATACCTCTAGCACTAATCTTTAATAAGTTATTTACAAAGGGGAAATTGCCTTGATGCTGGAGGAAGGCAAATGTGGTGCCACTCTACAGGAAAGGAGATAGAGAAGTGGCACTTAACTATAGACCAGTGTCACTCAAACGCATCTGTTGCAAAGTGCTTGAAAGAATTATAAGGTCAAGACTAGTTGCAAACCTAGAAAAAATTTGCTTTATAAGCAAACATCAGCACGACTTTAGAGAAGGTAAATCATGCCTGACGAACCTCCTAATGGATTTTTTGATAACGTAAAGAAAATAATGCAAGAGCGAGAGAGAGAAGACTGGGCAGATTGCACATTTCAAGACTGGCAAAAAACCTTGAGCCAGTACCACATAGGAGGTTAATATACAAACTCGACAGACAGGCAGAGCAAATGGAAACGCACTAACATAGGTAAGGAATTACCTAACAGACAGGAAATAGAGAGTGACAGTGAGGAGTGACGAGTCCGACTGGTGTACAGTAACATGCAGAGTGCCTCAAGGATAGGAGCTGGAACCCATACTATTCTTCATTTATGCAAAAGGCTTGACTGCATGGTCTGCAACATCAACATATGTTGATATTTGCAGACGATGTAAAACTAATGAGAAGGTTTAACACAAATAAGAATTGTAAGATTCTTCAAGATGACTTAAGCAAGCTGCACTCCTGACCCTAGAAATGACTGCTTGAGTTCAGCACCAGCAAGTGCAAGGTGATGGGAAATGGGATCAGGAGCCAAGGAACAGAGAGACTAATACACAATGATGGGGAAACTACTTCCTTATAATGGCTGGAACAAAGACCTGGGAGTGAACATAACACCAAACAACTCTAGAGGCTCATGAAAATGGATTAAGCTCATCTTCATACTGTATACTATCAAAAGTCAAAACATCCTTCTGAAACTTGAATTAGGAGGGTTTGAGATCACTATATACTGCCCACGTGAGTCCAGTTTTAGAGTAGGAAAGCCTATTGTGGAGGCTTCATAAAGAAAACATAAGGACGCTCGAAATGATGCATAAGCTCGCAATGAAACTCGTCCTAGAGTTGCGAGGGATGAGGCCTGAAGAGAGACTGAAGAAACTAAACCTGACGATACTAGAAACAAGGAGAGAAAAGCAGAACATGACACAGACGATTAAAATACCTAGTGAGATTGATAAGGGGGAAAAGAGTAAATGTTAACAATGGAACAAGTGAGCACGGATGGAAGCTTGAGTCTCGGAAATGTCACAGAAATGCTTTAATTTTTCTTTTATCGAAAGGATAGTGAGTAAATTGGAGCAGACCTAAAGGAGGAGATTGTAAAGGCAAACTCAATTCACAACTTTAAAGACAGGTATGATAGGTGAATATGTGAGGAGTCACTGCATTAGAGAGCTGGAGGCACGAAAAGCGGGACTATGAACTAGAGCTCGATATTGCAGGAACAAATATGTTAGCACACACAAACCCACACACACAAACAATCAACACACACTCACAAACAATCACAAACAATAAACACACTCTCACACACACAAACATTCAACACACCTTCTCACACACACACACATACTCTCTCCACTCGTTCATGCCACTTACCATAGTGTATAGTAGGTTACTGCAGATGGGAAACCTACCAGAAATATGGATGACGGCCAATGTAGTCCCAATATACAAAAAGGGTGACAGACAAGAGGCACTGAACTACTGGCCAGTGTCCTTAACTTGTATACCATGCAAGGTGATGGAGAAGATTGCGAGAAAAATCCTAGTAACTCATCTGGAAAGAAGGGACTTCGCGACAAACCACTGGCATAGGTTCAGTGACGGTAAATCTGTTTGGAAATCCTTTGGCACAATACCCCATATGAGGCAGGTGCATAGGATGGAGAAACAGGCAGGAGTAACTGGTAGGGTACTCCAGTGGATAAGAGAGAATGCCTAAGCAATAGGAAGCAGATAATTATAGTGAAGGGTGAGACCTCAGATTGGTGTGGAGTCACCAGTGGAGTCCCACAGGGCTTGGGACCGATCCTGTTTTTGATATACGTAAATGATCTCCCATAAGGGTATAAACTCATTCCTCTCAATGTTTGCTGACGATGCCAAAATTATGAGAAGGATTAAGAAAGAGGAGGATAGCTTGAGGCTTCAAGAAGAATTGGACAAGCTGCAGGAATGGTCGAACAAATGGTTGTTAAAGTTTAACCCAAGCAAATGTAACGTAATGAAGATAGCTGTAGAGCAGGGGTCTCCAAACTTTTCAATGTAAGGGCCACATTATATATTTCCCATATTTATGCGGGCCGGAGGAATAAAAAATGAAAAAAAACAAATTCGTCATTGAACCGACGGCACTCACTGTCCACTTTTCTTTTCTTTATCTTTTCCATATCTGAAAACATAAGGGTAAAATAAATTAAATAAATTCTACAGGAAAAAAACAGCTTGTATGTGGTGTTAAAAAGCATAGCATATTATTATAAAGTGGTAAATATTATGGCAACAGCTTTCGTTGATAAACTTAATGGTTACCATTTTAACTATTTTAAACATGCAATATTTTTGGCTACAATAGTATTATTGCTATTTTGTATAACTAAGATAAAGGCATTGTCAAAGTACAGAGAAAAGAATATTGTACAGTGTTTGTGCTCCCTGAAACGGAAGCAGCGAAGCCCCACTCGCCCTCCATCCCCACAATATACAGTTATACACAACTAGTTTGTTGTAATGCACAACACATACCTACCAGTATTAGTATCTATGCGTCACACTATCGAGAGAGGAAAACTGGCTCAGGTTGAGCGCCACCAGTCAGCAGCCCCAGCTTTGAATAATTCTGCGATGCCATTCGTACGATAATTATTTTTTCAAGGCCACCACACAGGGATTTGTTTGGAGGGCCGGATGAAATTATGTGGCGGGCCGGATGTGGCCCGCGGGCCATAGTTTGGAGACCCCCTGTGTAGAGAGCAGGACGCCAGATACAAGGTATAATTTGGGTCATGAAATTCTTCAAGAATCAGAGAGAGAGAATTACCTAGGGGGGTTGATATCATGCCATACCTGTCCCTTGAAGCCCATATGAAGAGGATAACATCAGCGGCATATGCTAGGTTGGCCAACATAAGAACGGCCTTTAGAAACTTGTGTAAAGACTCATTCAAATCTTTATATACCACATATGGCAGACCAATCCTGGATTGGTTCCTGGATATGCAGTTCCAACATGGAGTCTGTAGTCCATGAGCTACGAGAAGAGACTACGTGAATGAAACCTTACGTCGCTGGAAGATAGAAGAGTTAGAGGGAACATGATCACCACATACAAGATTCTCAAAGGAATCAATAAGGTAGATAAAGACAGACTATTAACACAAGGGGCACAGGCACTAGGGGACACAGGTGGAAATTGAGTGATTAAATGAGCCATAGACACATTACACTTTTTTTTAGTGTCAGAGTAGTAGACTAATGAAATGAATTAAGAAGTGATGTGGTTGACGCAAACTCCATACACAGTTTGAAGTGTAGATATGATAGAGCCCACTAGACTCAGGAACCTGTACATCATTTGACTGACAGTAGAGAGGCGGAACTAAAGAGCCAGAACTCAACCCTCGCAAGCACAACTAGGTAAGTACACACAAACCACTAGCACACCCCCACACACTATCCACACGCACACACATTTCTGTGCTGATCGCCGACCGGGTCACACGTGCTCTGAGACTGTGAGGCGTAGGGATACTTTAGATAGTAAAGAGATCTTGTGATTTAAAAAATGAAAATTGAGCTGACAACATTGATGATATGTGAATAAAAAATGGGATTCGCAGGACTGAGGAACCGGGAATTACTCAGCTATTGAACTGGCAGGAGGGAAAAGGTCATTGGCACGCATTATTCTTACGGTAGTACTTTGCAATGACTGACAGGAAGGGGAAATAGATGAAGGCGCAGCATGGAGGAACTCACAATGGGAGGTGTAGATATGATTGTAGAGATAGCTATGTCGAAATGTGAAGAGACGGATACACTTTGCATCGAGGAGATTATCTTGTAACAGAAAAAGTACTTGGACACAAAATGGGAATGTGCGATGACCAAACATAAGCAGTGGATAGAGGGATATTAAAAAGGGGAAATTAGGAAGAAGGAATAAGAGTGGGGACAGCAGTTGAAATATAGAATATAAGGATAAGTAACTTAGAATCAACCACAGTAGGGGTTGGGGGAGAAATCAGCCCAGCCAACGGAGCAGAGGAAGGATTAACCACTGGGGTAGCGAGCAAGCTGGGGAGGGATGGCGAGGCGAGACTGCAACAGCTCGAGGAACAATTGGAAAAATTACCAAGCGTCTCTCAAATATGGGAAAATAAAGGGACCAATATGGCAATTAGAAACAGGGAAGAGAAAGCAGGGGTCATAATTAATCATGAGACAATGTAGCAGAGTGATAAGACGGATGATGACAAGGAACTACAAATGAAAAGTACAATAGTAATTCAGGGACTAATCGAGGAACTGAGGGGTATGAGCTGCGAGGAGAGACGACGGGAATTAAACCTCATGTCACTGGGAGACAGAAGAGTTAGGGAGGAAATGATCACCACATACAAGATTCACAGGGGAATTGATAGGGTAGATAAAGACACTATTTAACACCATGGGCACACGCACTAGGGGATACAGGTGGAAACTGAGTGCCCAAATGAGCCTTAGAGACGTTAGAAAGAATTTGTTTAGTGTTAGAGTAGTAGACAAATTGTATGCACTAGGAAGTGATGTGGTGGAGGCAGACTCCATACATAGTTTCAAATGTAGATTTGATAGAGCTCGAGAAACTCAGGAATCTATACACTAATAGATTGACAGTTGAGAGGCAAGGCCAAAGAACCAAAGCTCAATCTCTGCAATCACAACTAGGTGAGTACAGTTAGGTGTGGGAAAAGCCTAGCCCTAAAAATTAATAATAATCATGTTAATTGGATACAACAATAGCTTCGAAGGACCACAACTTTTTATACAAAAAAAGAGGAAAAATAAATAAGTGAAAATGAAAATATAATCCCGGAATCACTGTCCTATGGATCTAGATTAATTCAATAAAATATTAAGAGAGCATTAAATGGGCTTTAGTTATAATTAATATAGAGCTGACTTAACACATAAATCTGGAGGTTACATGCAAAAAGATTAATACATCCCTAGCATTATTCTAAATCGCTTGTTATTCTAAATTGTTCAAAATCGCTAATCTCCGAAAGTTCTTCACCGATTGCCTAGAAATTTTCAAATAACGTTCCATGCGCATCCGAGCAAGTTTTTATGTACATACTATATAGATGTCACGTCGGTGACGGGGAAAAAAAATGTTTTTTTTTTTTTAAAGCTGTGTTTTTCGTGTTTTTTTCATGTGAGGGAAATCTTCACAACCTCTTTACCGATTGCATTGAAATTTTTACACAACATTGCATTCGAATAGGTGAGTGTTTTTATACACCTACTACATACATGCCTCACCTGTGACAGGTAAAAACATGTTTTTTTTTAAACAGCGCCATCTGTTGCACGTAAGAGCAACGCACGATACACAATATATGTTACGATTCCATTTCAATGTTTCCAATTGCATTGACATATTAAATATTCATAGATTTTGATATATTATCATTTTGATAGTTATTTTGTGTGACGTTGCATTGAAATTGAGCTGTGTTGTTTACCATTCTGTTCATTTCGTGTGTATAGCTTATTTGTTTCTTTTTTCATTGTTTTTCATTTCGTTTTTTTTTGTACTGTTCTTATTTTTCACTGCAATTTGTGGTGAAATTGAGCTGTGTTGATTGATCTGCATTTGAATTTAAATATTTCGTTAGTATTTTTGTTTTTGTTTTGAAAACAAAAAAATGGACAACACGTTTATTTCACAGTTGTAAATGTGCAACAAATAGCTATGAATCCACCTGCTACAACAGCTGCTTTCTTCACGTTATGTCAAAATGACGCGTTTGCAAAAACAATGCTGTATTCTGAAGTGCCTACATATTACACATGGAATGCCAGTAGAAAATCATTTGAACGACGCAAACAACGAGTCGATGGACAACCTGGCATATTCAAACAAACTACAATAGGCAGACTGTACACCGTCCATCCCAATCACGATGAATGCTTCTTTCTTCGCATGTTGTTGGTAAATGTGCCTGGTCCAACGTCTTTCCAGTCAATGAGATTTGTCAACGGCGTTACACATGCCACTTTCTGTAGTGCATGTCAAACTCTGAATTTGTTGGAGAACGACCGACACTGGGATGTATGCATTAATGATGCGTCCAACATGTCACATCCAAATCAAATTCGTGCATTGTTTGCAGTCATACTGACAACCTGCTCTCCTTCGTCTCCAACAGTTTTGGGAGAAATATAAATCGCACATGGGTGAAGATATTACCCATCGAATACGCAAGGAAAATTAAAATATTAACCTGGATTTCACAGCAGACATCTACAACGAAGCGTTGATAATGATTGAAGATTTGTGCTTAGAAATCGTGAACAAAGTTCTGCATCAATTGAAAATGCTAACACCGAATCGATCTGCTGCTGCTTCGTTCGATGTAGAATTGCATCGTGAACAAAATTACAACACGGGTGATCTGTTATCGTATGTGCTATCAAATATGCATAAGCTAACGCTTGAGCGAAAAGGCATTTACAATCCAATAATTCAAACTGACGATAACGGGTTTGGAGAAATCTTCTTAGATGCACCAGGAGGAACTGTAAAACCTTTCTAATTAGATTGATTCTGGCAGCATTTCGATCCCAAAATGGCATAACCTTAGTTCTTGCATCGTCCGGAGTAGCTGCGACATTGCTACTAACTTACCTTGAGGTTACCTTGAGGTGCTTCCGGGGCTTGGCGTCCCCGCGGCCCGGTCGTCGACCAGGCCTCCTGGTTGCTGGACTGATCAACCAGGCTGTTGGACGCGGCTGCTCGCAGCCTGACGCATGAGTCACAGCCTGGTTGATCAGGTATCCTTTGGAGGTGTTTGTCAAGTTCTCTCTTGAACACTGAGGGATCTGTCAGTTATGCCCCTTATGTGTAGTGGTAGCGTGTTGAACAATCCCGAGCCTCTGATGTTGATAGAGTTCTCTCTCAGAGTACCTGTTGCACCTCTGCTTTTCAACGGGGGTATTTTGCACATCCTGCCATGCCTTCTGGTCTCATGTGATGTTATTTCTGTGTGCAGGTTTGGGACCAGCCCCTCAATTATTTTCCACGTATAGATTATTATGTATCTCTCCCGCCTGCGCTCAAGAGAATATAGATTTAGGCTCTTTAGTCGGTCCCAGTAGTTTAGATGTTTTACTGAGTGGATTCTAGCAGTAAAGGATCTCTGCACGCTCTCCAGGTCAGCAATTTCTCCAGCTTTGAAAGGGGCTGTCATTATGTAGCAGTACTCCACTCTAGAGAGCACAAGCATTTTGAAAAGTATCATCATCGGTACAGCATCTCTAGTGTGAAAAGTTTTTGTTATCCAAACTGTCATTTTTCTTGCAATTGTGACGGCTACTTTATTGTGTTCTTTAAAGATAAGGTCTTCCGACATGAGTACACCCAGATCCTTTACATTGCCTTTTCTTTCAATGTTATGATTTGCCTGAGTTTTGTACGTGGTTTCCGTTTTTATATTTTAATTTTTTCCGTAGCTAGAGCATGATCTGGAACTTATCTTCGTTAAACACCATATTATTTTCTGTAGCCCATAGAAAGACCTGATCTACATCTGATTGGAGGTTTACCGTGTCCTCTATGTTGCCTACTCTCATGAAGATCCTAGTGTCATCTGCAAAGGATGATACAGTGCTATAGGTTGTGTTCTTGTCTATGTCTGATATGAGGATGAGAAAACGTACTGGAGCAAGAACAGTACCCTGGGGGACTGAGCTCTTCACGGTTGATGGGCTGGATTTTATTTTGTTGACTATTACACATTGGGTTCTGTTAGTCAGGAAATTGTAGATCCATCTGCCTATATTTCCGGTAATTCCTTTTGAATGCATTTTATGTGCAATAACACCATGGTCACATTTATCAAAGGCTTTTGCGAAATCTGTGTAAATTACATCAGCGTTTTGTTTGTCTTCCATAGCATCTAATGCCATATGATAGTGGTCCAGCAACTGCGACAAGCAAGAGCGCCCTGTTCTGAAACCATGCTGTCCAGGGTTATGGAAATGCTGTGATTCCATGTATTTTGTGAAATTACTTTTTAGCACTCTCTCAATTTTTTTTATGATATGCGATGTTAGTGCTATCAGTCTGTAATTTTTTGCCTCTGCCTTATTTCCTCCTTTATGGAGTGGTGCTATCTCTGCTGTTTTCAGTATGTCAGGGATAATGCCAGTATCTAGGCATTGTCTCCACAGAATGAGAAGGGCCTGCGATAGTGTTTTTTTACACTTCTTGATGAATATGAAGTTCCAAGAATCCGGGCCAGGTGCAGAGTGCATAGGCATATTGTTTATGGCTTCTTCAAAATCCAGTGGGGATAGGGTGACGTCTGATATATGATTTGATGTTGGTATCATATCCATGAAAACTTCATTTGGGTTATCAGTCTTTAGTGTGTTTAATGACTCGCTGAAAACAGAGTTGTACTGCATCCTCAGTAACTCGCTCATTTCTTTGTTGTCATCTCCCTTTGGCAGGGACCCGACACTAGATGTAATTTTTAATCTTGATTTTGCATAGGAGAAAAAATATTTCGGATTTCTTTCTATTTCACTGGTGGCCTTTTGCTCTTTTTGCCTCTACTGGGTTTTGTATGATTCTTGTAGCTTAAGTTCAATGGTTTCTATTTCTCTACCATACCTTCTTCGCCGTTCTTGAGATAGGATGCGACTCTCAAGTTGTTCTGCGATTCGTTTTCTTCGCCTATATAGGAAACGACGTTCCCGTTCCAATCTGCATCTCTTCCTCTCTTTTCTTAGGGATAACGGTTTGAACATATTTCTAGTGCTACTGAGCTTATTTTTTTTCCAGACACTTGTTCAGGTTTGCATTTTCTAGCCGTTCTTCCCAGTTTATTTCTGTGAAGTCCTGGTTTATTTGCTCCCAGTTTGTCTGTTAATTATTGAAGTTGAATTTGCTGAAATCTCCTCCACTGGGAATCTGGACTGGTTTTGAAGGTCTATTCCCCATGCTTGTCAGAACTTCAATTAAGTTGTGATCTGAGTAACAGGTATTTGTAATCATTATGTTTCTGATCAATTCATCATTATTAGTGAAAATGAGGTCCAGCGTGTTCTCCTTCCTAGTTGGTTCTACTATTTGTGGTTTAAGGCAAACCTATCGAACATCCGTAGCAGGTCATTTGCATGTGCCTGTTCATTTAGGCTACTTCCTGGTATTCTTTCTGATATTACTGTATTAGCCAGGTGCTTTCATTTTAGGTGCCGTAGGTTGAAGTCCCCAAGCAGGATGATGTTCGAGGCTGGATTTGTGAGGTTTTCCAAACAGTGTTCTATTTTCATTAGTTGCTCTTTAAACTGCTGAGGGTTTGCCTCCGGTGACTTATATACAAGGACAATAACTACATTTAGGATCTCTATTTTGATTATCAGCACTTCCACCATATCATTTGAGGTGTTTAGCAGCTCCGTACATATGAGTGTGTCTTTGATGTAGAGACTGACCCCACCCTGTAGCTAGTGTTTCCTATCACATCTGAAAAGATTGTATTCTGAGATCCATATTTAACCATCATGGTAGTCTTTTGTGTGAGTTTCCGTTAGGCTGCAAACACTGCATTTGCCTCGTGAAGGAGACCATCTATAAAATGAACTTTGTTGGATTTGCGTGTTTTTATACCCTGGATGTTGGCAAATATAAATGATGTTATGGTGTTAATGGAAGTGCTGGATGTTTTACTTGATGTTAATATCTGAGGCTCTGGTAAGGAGGTCACTGTGTTTGCGTCCTCTCTAGCATTTGACCGAGTTGGTGGTAGAGTCTGGTCATTTTTAGCCATTCTTCTCCTCCTCTTGCTAAAAAATTATCCCGGTCGATGGAGTTGTGGCTGTTTTCATAGTGGCGGTCTGTCGGTTTTATTCGCCTGGTACCTCTTATATAAAAAGCTGGACGTTCAGCATTGAAGCTCTCTTTCCTGTCTAAAGAGTTCTTGCAAATTTCTGGGTGAAATAATTCACAGCTTTTGGTACATTTACCTGTATTGGGGAGGGTTTCTGCACTTTTTAGGGTGATCGTACTTACATGTTCCATTTGTTCTTCCCTATATCCCATGTTTACAGGTAGCCCATTTGTAATACCAACAGATATTGGGGCCTTGTTTTGTTTGCTTTCCTTTGCCAGGGCCCGCACTCTGCTGCGGCGTTCCCGACACTGTGCTGTGCTCTGGGGCTTGCGACACCGCACTCTGCTCCGATGCCATCGACACAGCGCTCTGCTCCGGTGCCCGCGACACCGCGCTCTGCTCCAGCTACTAGGTGGAAGAACTGCAACTTCGGGTTTGAAATTGCTATTGAACATGCAATTCATTGAAACTCCCATGTGCAACATTTCCAAAGCATCCGGCATGGGAAAAGTATTACAGAAATGTAAATTTATTGTTTGCAATGAATTAATGGCCCAGAGAAAATTGCTTGAGGCTCTGGATCTTTGACACAACGTTGCATTCGAATAGACGTGCCTTTTCATATACCTACTATATAGATGCCACCTCTGTAACAGATAAAAACATGGGGAAGAACAATGACACGGACGAGGAAAATTGACAGAGTCCACACTCCCACAGTACTGAAAATTTACACACGATCTTCATTCAAACACTTAGAATCGTTTCCTGATTCCTATATCTCACAGTGACAGAGCAATAAAAAGACGGATTGCTATAGGTGAAGCCCATAACACGTGATAACTTTGAATAGTCCCGTTGACCTGTTGGCGTCACACGTGACGGCTAAGACTTCACTTTATCTTCCTGAATTTTTACCACTAGTGACGCTCCGGCGAAACAGGATTCTGCAACTGCAACGTGGAATGGCGTAGGGTCGATTTAAGCTGGCTGGAGGTTTATATAGGGGGGAGGAATCAAGGCTTTGGCCAGAGTCCTGATCTCCCTGTTTCTCAACAGCATAGCTCGCAGGTACAGAATAATACCTAAGGCGCGGCATGAAGCAGACGCCCTCCACACCTTAATATATTGTGATTATTTGAGTCGTACCAAAGGCCCAGAGACTTGCTTAATCTATCTGGAAGATGTTCATATTTTTTTCCCATAAATCTCTTGTTGAGCTCGTTTGACCCAATATTTAATAGGACTGGGAAACCGATATTTGATCCCTACTTTGTTGAGGAAATCAAAGACGATTCCAGTAACTCTCAGTAACTTGTCTAAACTAGAGTATGAATGAGGATTGATAGCTAAATATTGAGAAGGTTCTGGATCCACCGTGAGTGTAGTGATGTTAGTCACTATGACTTATGGCTTTTGTTTAGGCCACTGACCACTAACCACCCATGAGGGTCCATAAAACCACATCTCGGTTTTAACTAACTGTTTTAATGTTAAACCTCTTGATAGGTAATCGACTGGATTGTCCTTGGTGGGGACATGTCTTTATTTATATCCACCAGATAATTCATGAATTTCCCTAACTCGATTACTCATGTAGGAAGTTTTGTTATTATTATTTCTTACTCATTGTAAGATTGTCTCGTTGTCTGACCACACTACTATCGCACCAAAGTGAATATTACCATTGTTGTTGTTGTTGTTAAAGATTCGCTACCTGGAACAAAAAGTTCCAAGTAACCCGGGCTATGGTGAGCCCGTAGTAATATTACCGAGTGTCTTGCTCAGGCAATGAGCAGTCTTAATCCAACTTATAAAGCAGTTAACTCCATTTGTGGTAAGGACCTCCTTTTCATTAGGGCCACTCTTGCCTTTGAAGTGAGAAGAAATGATTGTTGTGAATTAACTAGAGAGGCTGCTGCGCCATATGCTTTGCCTGAAGCATTGCAGAACACATGTAAATTTGTGGGCAAGTTCTGTCCTAATGCATTACGTGGAATTTTCAGAACACTAAGTTTATTAAAATAAGTGGTCAATGTCTGCCATTTGTCCTGCAGCTCAATTAGTAACGGATCATCCCAACCCAAATTATTCTGCCAGCACTCCTGCATGAGGAGTTTACCCTTTATTAAAATAGGACTAAGTAAGCCTAAAGGGTCAAAAAGTTGACTGACATAAGAGAGTAACTTTCTCATGGTTAGGGGTGATTTGTTAATTTCCACTGACTTGACATTCAACCATCAGTAGACGTGTTCCATTTCATGCCTAGGATCTTTAGTTTATTAGGAACTTGATAGTTGGGAAATT
This sequence comes from Procambarus clarkii, assembly GCF_040958095.1. NCBI lineage: Eukaryota > Metazoa > Arthropoda > Malacostraca > Decapoda > Cambaridae > Procambarus > Procambarus clarkii. The sequence continues at coordinate 2,934,298 of NC_091170.1, read as the reverse complement.
CTTTCTCGATGATCTGATTTAATTGTTGGTTATTAAAGGCCCACGATTGCAAGGGCATATTGGCTTCTAACAGTTCACGGTTAGCCTTGTGGTAAATTTCTTCCAATTAATTTTCATCATTAGTGATACCTGGAAAGTTGTCCACGTACAGGTTGTTGTTATTTCAGCTTTATAGGAGCTTTTAGATTTCTTCAAATGTGTGTTTAAAGTAGCGTGGGTAAAAATGGTGAAGACATCACTCCAAATAGTAATGATGCAAACCGATAAGTGATGACTTCATTATTAGGGTCCTGTGGATCCTTTACCTAAAGAAATTTAGTAAAGTCACGATCCTCTTCTTGCAAGCCTACTCTTAAGAAAGCTTTGTTGATATCAGCCATATATGCGAAAATGCCAGAGCAAAATCATAACAGTACATCTTGTAGCCTTTGGGTTAGGCTAGGTCCAGTTTGTAGACAATCATTTAATGATATGCTGTCTGCCTTTATTTTGGCACTGCAGTTGAACACGATTCTGGTCGGTATCGTCACTAAATCTTTCATGACAGCATGATGTGGTAAGTAGTGACCTAATTTATGACAGTCTTTATCAACAACTTCTATAAATTTATTGGCGAGTTGTTGTTGTATCAACTCATGATACAGTTTCAATTTGTCAGGTTGTTTCTGTAACCTAACTAACTGGGATTTTAATTGGGATGCTGCCAAAAAATATTTTACTGGAAGTTGTGGGTGGTTCAACTTCCACAGCAACTTCACCCAATATTGTTTGTCTTTGTACACAACAGTATCGAGATATTGTTGGTAAGACCATTGTGGTGTTTGTGTGTTACTGAGGAAGTCTTGGTTGTAGGGCTGATGTAAAGTCATGACTTGGTTACTGACTTTAATACTTAATATGATTACATGACTAGTAGCTACCAAGCTTGGCGGGCGTCCTGTACGCTCTCTTGTTTACCTTCCTCTCTCTGGCGTCTGCTCCGCCACACATAGAAAACGGATGGTACCATTTTCTGTGAACATGACATCCCTCCTTTTCTTTAAAAAGAATGAATACAGGATGTCTACCATGCTTGTAGCACAAAGCAAAGTTATTGACACAAAGTAAGTTATTAACATATCAAGAGATACTGCATACATTTAACATTAATTAAGCACACAAAGAATTTAAACAACTTAATCTTTTCCACAAAGGATTTCAATGTTAAAAATACATATGCAATGTTAAACAAACATGAAAGAAACTGTAATACAAAGTTACAAAATATTGAATGAGATATCTGCATTATTCAAACAATATTAAATTTAGTTTAGCACAATAAGTAAATACTTTTCATTACATAGGAACACAATTAATCATCAAATCGTGTAGGGCGTTTAACATGACGTTTAGGACGAGAGTCCTTAAATGCAATAACATCCCTTGATGAATTGTTTGTCGGGTTATAACTATTTTTTTCTTTTTCTTTTGCACGACTTTGCACTTCATCATTTTCTACACTAGTTGGAATCACTTTGAAATAGGCCATATTACGTGTTATACTATTATCTCTATTACTAGCTGTTACCATAGTTCCTTTTACACTAATCACTTTATATGGTTTTGTATCATACGGCATATCTAACTTTCCCTCTTTTTTCTTTTTAACGAGAACAGTGTCACCAACCTTTATGAACTGTTCCTTTGCACGTTGATCATGAGCAATTTTCATTTTGCCCTTGGCTAGTGCATCCTTCTGAGCGAGACGTTTATCCGTTACCTCGGCTGGCATGACGGGTAGTGCGATTCTCATAGGACGTCCAAATAAAAGTTCGCCAGGCGACTTGCCCAGTGTTCCATGTGGTGTTGCACGGTAGTTCCTGAGAAAAGCATACATAGCTTGTTTCCAGGATCGTCCTTCGGCATGAGCACAGCGTACCGCTTTCATGAGAGGTTGCATGAATCTCTCAACTTCTCCATTTGCTTGAGGATGTAGTGGCATCACACGGCGGTGTTTGAATCCAATATGCTCAGCAAAGTTGACAAAGTCTTGTCCATTGAATGGCGGTCCATTGTCCAACTTGACAACTTCAGGAATGCCAAAGTTTGAAAAGATCTTGTCAAGTTTCGGGATGACGGCCGAAATCAAGTACTCTCCAGTTGGTAGCGGTCCGCAGAAGTCCATCGATACTTCCGTCCATGGTGCAGCAGGTAGTGGTGAAGGTTGTAGAGGTGTTGGTCTTGAAGTATCCACTGCAGCTTGGCAAGGGACACAGGCATCATGCATATCCTTTGCTTGACGATCAATGCCAGGAAACCACACCTTTTCTCGTAGCAGCTGTTTGGTCCTAACAAGACCTTGGTGTCCTTGATGCGCAAGCTTCAGAGCACGTTGCTGGAGAACAGCTGGAATAACGATACGAGTACCTCGCAGCACAGTGTCGCGTTGTTGCGTAACACTTAATTCTGTCTGGATGCGTTCAAGTGCTTTGAATGCATCTTGGTCAACTCCTGAGGGTGGGATGCGTGGAAACTTTTTCTTAGTCAATGCATCCACTGTTGCTTGCAGAGTTGGGTCCTCTAGGGTTGCAGTACGGATTTCATCAAGAGTAAGAGCCTTAGGGACTGCATCACAGGTTACAGAGTGTACATATTCCTCGGCAACTTGCTGATGCTTGGTGATGGTGAAACTGTTGGCAGGATGTCGACTGATGTAATCAGCGGGATTGCCTGCACCCGGCTTGTATTTCACCGTAAAGTTGTATGGTTGCAGACGAAGAGCCCATCTCTCAATGCGAGCTGGTGGTTTGGACTTTGGATTATTGAAGATGGTCTCCAACGGTTTGTGGTCAGTGACTATCGTGGTGAAGGGTGCACCAAGCAGATACACATTGAAGTGTTCACAGCCCCATACAAGAGCAAGAGCTTCCTTCTCTGTCTGACTGTATCGTTGCTCAACATCTGTGAGAGAACGGCTGGCGTAGGCAATTACTACTCTGGAATCTGGTTGACCAGGTTTGTGTTGGGCTAACACAGCACCTAAACCAACAGGACTAGCATCCACCGTTAACTCAGTGTCCATTGATGGATCAAAGTATGCAGCAGTCGCATTCTCTACTAGTGCATCTTTCACAGCATCAAATGCATTTTGCTCGATATCGCTCCAGTTCCATGATGCATTTTTCTTCAGGAGCTCACGTAGAGGCTTCGTAATGGTAGCAAAATCTGGAATGAAGCGAGAACAGTAGTTTGCCAGTCCCAGAAAACTATGTACTTCAGTGGACGTTGAAGGAGGTGCAGCATTCTTGATATCTGCAACTTTCTTAGGATCTGGAGACAGACCTTTGTCACTAAGTACATGTCCAAAGAATTCAATTTTACGTTGATTGAACTCACACTTTGCTCGGCTTAGCGTCAAATTCTTTTCTCGTAAGCGTTGCAATGTTGCACGAAGAGCTTTGTCGTGTTCAGCTTGGGTACGGCCATAAACAATGATGTCATCAGACATGTTGTCAGCATTAGGTATATCTTGCAATACCTGGCTGATGATGTGCTGGAATACCTCGGCAGCTCTGTTAATACCAAAACTCAGGCGCTTGTACCTATACAGACCTCGATGTGTCGTAAACGTTGTGATGAAGCGACTCTCATCATCAAGTTCAAGCTGATGATAGCCCTTGTTTAAATCTAACTTGCTGAATACAGTTGCACCATTCAAGCGGTAAATCATATCATCTACAGTGGGTGTAGGATGGCGTTCACGCATTATTGCCTTGTTGGGAACACGCATGTCCACACAAATGCGTATCTTATCTGGATTCTTCGGCTTTGGTGGAGTGACAATTGGGCTTACCCATGGTGTTGGGCCTGTTACTGGTTCAATGATATCTAGTTCCATCAGCCTATCCAGTTCGGCATCGACTTTCTTGCGAGTATGGAATGGTTGTCGGCGATGTGGTTGGGCAACTGGAATTACATCTGGGTTGATGTGCAGATGTACTTTGCTATCAGTATAACAACCTATGGATTTAAATCGATCAGAAAATTCAGCAACAATACCATCAACATTGTTTGCAGATTCCACTGCTACAGCATTAGAAAGCTGAAGTAGCCCCAATTTGGTTGAAGTCTTGTAACTGAGTAAAGACTCCTTTGCATTCCTAACAACATGGAATGTAGTAATGAGCATTGCACTCTTTGACTTAATCTCTGCAGTGAAAGTTCCAATCACTGGCAAGGCTACCTTTGAAGCATAGGCAGTGGCTTTGCCATTATAGTTTTCTAGCTTTGGGAACTGTTTTTTAAATTTTTCATAGTGGCACTCAGCAATGGTGTCAATGTTTGATCCAGTGTCAATGAGAACTTTGAGACAAATACCAGCAATGTATACACATGTCTCTGGGTTGTTTGGAAGATCATTCCATTCTGTGATTGCTTGTACTCCATAAGTATAATCACATTCACTGTCATCTGAGACTGGTTGTAATGAAATGTTGTCTTGTACATTATTAACATTCTGGATATGAGGTGCAATATTGTGTTTACCACCTCGACCCCTATGACCTGATCCTCGTACAGTGCTTTTATTCATTGACTGTGGTTTCTTTAGTGCGGAACGACACATAGCACCAAAATGACCTAGTTTTCCACACTCATAGCACTTCTTACCTTGAGCAGGACAAACATTACCTTGGTGCGGGTAGTCTCCTCCACAATTGTAACATTTATTGTTGACACCCTCTGATGTGGGTCGTTGTGACTGCTTGAGTCTTGTTCCTTGACCCCAGTTGTGACGTGGTTCCCGGCTAAATTTACTGTTAGGTTTGGCATGATATCTTCTTTGATTACGATATCCTCCCTGAACCTTACATACCTCATCACTGTTAGTAACAGTGGCAGAACCGTTGTTGGCACTGCACTCCATGACACGAGCATCACGTGCAGCATCTTCCATTCGACGAGCCATATCCAGTATCTTGGTAAGAGAACTGTCATCATCAACAAGTTCTAGAGCTCTTCGAAGGAGACGCACTAAAAACACAGACGACTGGGACACACTAAAACACCTCACTTACGGGCTCGGGCACAAACACCTGACGTATCCAGTCCATAGATGGCGCTGTCGTCGGAGCACCACCTCACCAGAGGTCAGTGGCGGCGGTGTAGAGTGCTGAACGGGACTGGAAACTGGCCCTTGTAGCTGGTACACGGCGTCCTCACCAGGTGTCGTCGGCGTTTGGCGGGGGGTTTCGGGAGCCGACCCACAGATGGCGTGGTCGTTACTGCTCCCTGCTCGGACGCTGGATCCGGGTTCGTAACAGTGTGTTTATTGAGTGTGTGTCACAGTATAGTCTTTCCATGTCCATGTACTTGTTGTAATGTCCATTTTTCATGTTTGTTTTGTAGTTTGTCTCCGTACCTGGCGTTTCTAGGTTCTAGTGATGTTTTGTGTTATTATGTGCCTGTATTTGTCCTGGTTTATGTATTGTGTCTTATGCTATACCTTGTATAATTCTTATGTATCAATTGTTAAACACAGGGGAGGGGGGGAGTAATACCATACTGCCTTGCGATGACTTTTAGCTACTCCCTCTGTGGGTAGTTTTACGCTGTTTTGTTTATGCTATTATGTTCTTTCTGGTGTGTGTCTTTGTTGTGCGTGCGTCTCTGTGTATTGCTGTTCGCCCGTTTATTTCTTGGGTATGTCTGTTACTGTGCCTGCACCTTGAGCGTCTTTTGTATGTTCGTGTATTTCGTATGCCTTGTGCTTTTGCTTTGTGCTGTTTCTGTAGTTGTGTGCGTAGTGTGTGTGTGTATGTTGGTTTCATCTGTGTACTTTTTTGTGTGTGTCTTTCCATGTCCATGTAATTGCTGAATGTACATTTTTTGTTTGCTTTGTAGTTTGCCTCAGTACCTGGCGTTTCTAGGCTCTGGTGTCGTTCTGTATTATTATGTACCTGTATTTGTCTTTGTTTCTGTTTTGTGTATTTTGCTATACTTTGTATATTTCTTTTATAAAAATAAAAAAAAAAAACTACCAGAGAATGTGGATAAACTAATATGGGGTAATTTGACTTCAGGTTCTAGAAGTGTTGTAGAGGCTGTGGTAAATTTATGTTTAGCAGTTAGCTTTTTAAAGGGTTGAAGTTTAACCTGTACATCATCTTTGTACTGGGCCAAATTATTTACAATGTCATCAAGTTCAGTCTCACCTATTGAGGTTTTGTAAAGTTCTGACAAGTACAAATTCATATGTTCTTTAATTTGTCCGCATTTGCTTTCAGCAACTTGAAGACAGCTTGCTAGCTCAATATAGTCAACAGGTGACTGTTGTGACAAATTCTGACACTTGCTAATTTGTCTGGTCAAATGACCTTACAAACCTGTAAGAGTCCTCTTCATTCTGTCAGCCGCTTCCGTCTTGGTGATTAAAGGCTGATCTGATTGAAAATAGTTGTTACTAATGTAACTGGGATATTGACTCATGTGATGGAGTCCAATATCAAATAATAGCCCGATATTGTGACTAGGCTACTCGACCTCGTTTGGAAGTTGTATTACCTACCTAATAATGGATAGCTAATATTTGAGTAATACTGATATGTCACTAAAGTGCTCGTTTGGCTAGCCTTTCATTTTCACCCTTCGTTAGTACAGTGACATTTGGTAGCCCTCAAAAAATATACACGAAATGATATGGAAAATTACACAATAAATGCTTATGGATCCCACCCTACTTAGGGATAGCACAAGATGAAATAATAAGTGTATACACCTAGCACTGTCTAGTACAGTGCTAGCTAAACAGTTCCTACCTATGAAATGTCTAAAGAATTTACGCTGCACCTGTACATGCCTCAGTACAATTACTGTCTAAAAATATCCTACCCTACTTAGGGTTGGCATAAATTTAAGTAATGGTACAGTGAATTGTTGGGAATAGTGCTATATTATGGGGTATTTTTTTCACACACACACACTGTAGTTGTGTGAAAATATATATATATATATATATATATATATATATATATATATATATATATATATATATATATATATATATATATATATATATATATATATATATATATATATATATATATATATATATATATATATATATATATATATATATATATATATATATATATATATATATATATATGAGTGAGGTGGATGGGGTGAGGTGGTATTTAATAGGCTATTAAATTCATCAACACAAGACAGAACACGAAACAATGGGTATTGAATAGAAGTGTTTGTAGAAAGCCTATTGGTCCATAATTCTTGATGCTTCTATATTGGAGCGGAGTCTTGAGGTGGGTAGAATATAGTTGTGCATTAACTGGCTGTTGATTGCTGGTGTTGACTTCTTGATGTGTAGTGCCTCGCAAACGTCAAGCCGCCTGCTATCGCTGTATCTATCGATGATTTCTGTGTTGTTTACTAGGATTTCTAGTAAACTAGTCTTTCTAGTTTACTAGGATTTCTCTAGTAAAGAAATCCTAGTAAACAACACAGAAATCATCGATAGATACAGCGATAGCAGGCGGCTTGACGTTTGCGAGGCACTACACATCAAGAAGTCAACACCAGCAATCAACAGCCAGTTAATGCACAACTATATTCTACCCACCTCAAGACTCCGCTCCAATATAGAAGCATCAAGAATTATGGACCAATAGGCTTTCTACAAACACTTCTATTCAATACCCATTGTTTCGTGTTCTGTCTTGTGTTGATGAATTTAATAGCCTATTAAATACCACCTCACCCCATCCACCTCACTCAAATGTAGATATAAACAAAATCGGAGATGTGTAAGTTCAATTCAGTTGTGTATGTGTAACTAAAGTCTTTGAAAATGTAATAAGTTTTACGAAACGCGCTCAAGTGTCGCGTCAGACTAGAAATAAAAATGAATTTTGGAGAATTGATTTTTGAATTACCACCAACAGTGAAAAGAAATGTACGAAAGATTGAGAAAATTCGTGTTAGAATTATTAATCTTTCTTTTTCGGTCATATTTAATAATACATATATATATATATATATATATATATATATATATATATATATATATATATATATATATATATATATATATATATATATATATACATATATATATACATATATATATATACATATATATATACATATATATATACATATATATATACATATATATATACATATATATATACATATATATATATACATGTGTGTATATCACGAAAATAAACACGTGATTAAGAATGTGACAATGTCAGACCACGGAGGAAAAATGAAACAGGAATTTCCTTAAGTACTTTCGTATATTAAATACATCTTCAGAAGGTCACATACATATATATACATATATATATACATATATATATACATATATATATACATATATATATACATGTTTCATTGAATATGACCGCATATTCTGTATTTATTATTTTCTGGTTTAGGGCTTCTATCCCTCTAACTATTTTCTTAGCATCAGGGCTTAATTGAAACAGGAGTTCTCCAAAACTCATTTTCGTACTTTTAAGGTGAAGAAAAGAAGTGATTTACTATAGAGTGTATTACACTTATTTGTATAATTTACACGACGTTTCGAACCTCCATGGTTCATTCTCAAGTGAACAGATCTTACAATACTAGTTGATTTTATACCCGCATTAGGTCAGGTGATAATACAATGAAGGTGAAAACATGGGGGGATACATAAGGGATAAACATAGGGGCTGCAGAAGGCTTATTGACCTATACGAGGCATCTCCTATCCAAACACAAAGATTAATCCAGTGTAATTGGCCTGTTATGTTGGACATTGTCTTCTGTGTTGGCATCGATATGTTCTTGTCTTGTCCTTACTCTCATGGTGGGTAGAGTAAATAGTTCCGTGATTTGGGTGTTCATGGTAGGTCGCTCTATTCTTATGTGAATTGCCTCAAGAATTTGTAATCTTCTTGAATCTTGGGTTTTGTCTATTATGCAAGTATTCTTGTTCAACATTTCTCTTGTTAGAGTAATGTCATGGGCTTGTCTCATGTGATTCTTAGGGGCACCAGATTGAAGATGGCATGTCAAACGCCTCGTCAGCTTGGTCGACGTCATACCTATGTACTTACATTGAAGGTTACATCCTTCGTGGGGGCAAGTGTACATGTATACAACGCTTGACTGCTGTAGAGGGTTCTCCGTCGGCTTCGGGCTGTTTTTGATAAGGAGTTCGGAAGTCTTCTTGGTTTTGTAGAATATTATCAGGTTTATGTTTTGGTTAGGAGTAGTGCTTTTTACTCCTTTACGGATTATTTCTTTCATTATTCTTTCCTCTTTTATATGTTCACTGTGCATGGTTGATTTGTAATATAATTTTATTGGGGGTGTTGTGGTTTCTGTTCTAGGTTCTGAATTATACCAACGGTCCAAGTGTCTTCTTATAGCAGCGTTTATTTCCGCGTTGCTATATCCGTTGTTCACCAATACCTGAGTTACTCTTTCAAACTCTCTACTCACGTTGCTCCATTCAGAGCAGTGGGTAAGCGCTCGACGAATATAAGCATTGAGAACACTGGCTTTGTATCTTTGGGGGCACTCACTTCTACCGTTCAGGCATAATCCTATGTTGGTGGGCTTGGTATATACGTTGGTGCTTAAAGAGGTTCCTGTTTTTGTTATTAGTACTTCCAAGAATGGCAGACTGTTATTTTCACTATTTTCATGTGTAAATCGGAGTACTGACTCTCTCTCTAGGTGTCTTTTTAGGTCAATTAGTTCATCTGAGTCTTTTACTATTACGAATATGTCATCTACATAACGGCAGTATACAGTTGGTTTTTGTCTGCTACTGAAGACCCTATCTTCGATGGTTCCCATATAAAAATTAGCAAATAAAACTCCTAAGGGGGAGCCCATTGCTACTCCGTCTATTTGTAAATACATGTCTCCTTGTGGACTGATGAAAGGGGCTTCCTTTGTACATGCTTCGAGAAGACTTTTCAAGTGTGGCTCAGGTATGTCTAATTTGGGGGTGCTCTCGTCTCTGTATACTCTGTCCAGTATCATTCCTATGGTTGTGTCGACTGGGACGTTGGTAAAAAGGGATTCAACGTCCAGGGAAGCGATGATTCAATCGGGCTGGGTAGATTTGATCAATTCTAGGAAATCTGCTGATGATTGTAGACTAAACTTACTTGGAGTGTATGGAGTTAGGAGTTCATTGAGTTTCTTTGCCAGGTGATAAGTTGGGGTTGGTATTTGGCTGATTATAGGGCGTAGTGGGTTACCTGGTTTATGCGTCTTAACATTGCCGTAGGCATATCCTAAGCCATAGTCGCCTTGAAGTTTATTGAAATGCACACTACCTTTCTTTGCGTTGATTGCTGTAATTGTTTTGTTTACTTTCCGCTTAAGGTCTTCTACGGGGTTCCTCGTGATTCGTTGAAATTTGGAGTCGTCACTTAGGATGTCGCTAATTTTGTTCATGTATTCATGGGTAGGAATCAATACATATGCTGCTGTTTTGTCGGCTTTTCTTATTGTTACGTCTTTCAGATTTTTTAGTTGTTTCGCTGCTTCTTTGAGTCGTGGGGTTAAGATTGTAGATGAATATGTTCCTCGTTTTTTCCCTGCTTCTGCAAGTAGTTCAGCTTGAAGTGTGTCAGTGGTGATGACTTTTTTGTTGTCTTCTAACTTATGGATATCGTCCAGAAGCATTTCGATTTCCAGGCGTTTTTGATGCATCTTTGGTTTAGATAAGAATTGACAATTTAGACCAAGATTTAAGAGGTCTCGTTGGTCCTGGGTAAGATCATAAGAAGTCAGGTTAAAGTAGCCATCTTTAGGATGAGGGATTTTTAGCTGTCCACCATTTAGGGATGTTAACTTACGGAGTGTCTTTGTTTCTACAAGAGTTTTATGTTGTTGTTTCAGGTTAAATAGTTCACTGTTGATGGTTTGCTTGAGTTGGATAGGGATGTCGTACTGGGTCCATTTGTTTAACAGATGCTCCGCCTGCTCTATAAAGGTTTGGAGGGCTTCCTTCTTCTTGTTTAGTTGATGCCGAATGAGCTCTTGCCTATACCTATAGGTATACACCAATATATATATACATATATATATATATATATATATATATATATATATATATATATATATATATATATATACATATATATATATATATATATATATATATATATATATATATATATATATATATATATATATATATATATATATATATATATATATATATATATATATATATATATATAGGGGGGTACCACCTCTGGTGCAATAATAGGGACCCACAGCCTCAGAGAAGGGAACACAGAGCATTCAGGGAAAAACTTGCCATTTAACTCTTAATACGTAAGAGTGATCGCTTCTCCTACCACCCCCCTTTTTTATGGTATACACTTTATTACGCAAGGTTATACAGTTACATATCTGATTTTCTACAAAAAATTAACATTAAGAGGACACAAAAAAAAGTTCGTCTCCTAGAGGCTGTAGATTTCCTCGAACTCCTCCGACGCCGGGCAGGAACCGAGGATGCAGCGAGCATTCCACCTCTGGATCGCGACACTGAGGCGCTGAAAGAGAAAACTTGCTGCTCTAGGGTCTCTTGTGGTGTCAATGAGCTTTGAACCAAGATCCTTAAGAAACCTTCTTGCACTCTCTCCCCATGGGCCTAGGGTTTCTGACCCTAATGGAACGAAGTTATACCGATGATCTAATTGCCTGTACTTGGCTGACTTGTCTCTTTCTCTGCGTGTCGCCGCGGCTCCTGCTGTGCCGGCAGAGAGGTTGATGTGTGTGGTTGCCAGGGTGGATACACAAGTATAGTCCCATGCGAACTGTCTGCCACCCTTCCAGGGTCGCAGTGTGATTCCGTCTGGTCGGCCGGCAAAGCTAACAGAGTCACGGTTCAGTAGGTTGCAGGGCTCTCTCTCCGCTGGACACTGAGCAGAGGCAAGGCTTCTTTTAATGATGTCATTGACTTCGTCGTGTCTAGTGTGCCAACCACCAGATTTTCCACAGTGCAGGCCATGCAATCCATATTCGTCAGCATCAGCCTCGCTGCAAATACACCTATGAACAGTGTGGATAGGGGCAGCAAGACGGAGAGCGACTGCAATACGGAGCTCCTGTGGATCAAAACGTGTGCCTGTCACAGACATAGGGACTGCCAAAAGGAAGTCCCCTGCATGGGGAGCCTGCACAGCTGTGAGACGTGCACGATCACTGGGGGTTGTTGCTGCCTCCAGCAAAGCTGTGGCTTCTTTGTCTATAATGGGGCTGTCCCAACTGGATTGTTTCTTGGCTTTCGGCATGGCTGGTCTGAGTGCTGGGTCTGCCATGGCACCCCATTTCGTGTCACATTCCGTGTAGTGGGGATCCTGTATACCCGCTACATCACTCAGGGTGTCAGGTAGAATTTCCTTAACCAGGTCATGTGATGCTGAGGAGGAAGACAGGCAGGCTGGGACAGCAATTTGGGTAGCAGTGCGGACACCCAAGCCACCGAGCCTAACAGGAAGAGTGACTTGTTTCCACTGGCATTCGTTGAGGGAGAGGTTAACAACTTTTTCCAGCATGGTCTTCAGTAAGAGATCATACTCTTCAAGCTTTCGGCTGTCGTAAGATGGGGCGCACCTCAGAAAGTAGGTTAGCCTTTGAAGGGATAGGCATTTGGTGAGGAGATAAAAAGCATCATGGGCATCGATGTCACCTATTCTGTCTTCCATCCTCCTAAGGTCTGCGATTTTCTTGTCAAGGATCTCCTCAATGGCGTTAGACCCGATGGGGGGGCTCCAAGGAGGGTGCTGTTCTCGGCCATAATGACATGGGCTCCAGGCAAGGCCGACCTTATTCTAGCTACGATGTCTGGGTTGGAAGAGACTACTTCACACTTGGAAGGGTTCAGGGCAAGACCCAGGTTTACTTCTTGCTCCCTGATTTTCCTGATATCTGACAAGAGGTGGTCTATGGTGCCAGCTATAGTGCCATCTGTGAGGGAATCTAGATTCCCTTAGCTAGTTTTCCTAGTTTCTAGATTAGGCTAGTCGCTCTAGGAAACTCTAGAAACTGAAGCTTTCAAACTAATATATACTTGTGGGGTGTTGAATGAAAGCTTATGTTAAGGACTATCGGTTGGGACTGGTTAGAGGCCTGTGATTGCTCTGTAGAGAGAATTACAGAAATTTTCCTGTTTCAGTGAAATAGGATGGGAGTTGAGAGTGAAGTGGTATACTTGACTAAAACCGTTAGAGGTGGGGGGAGAGTGGGGTGAACGTGGCCTTCCCCCCCCCCCCCCCACATTGTGAGACACTACGCCACTGTCTTTTAGGCCTCCCCCTCCTTGTGACATCACAGGATGCCTGAGGGTGACTGAGGCGGTGATTGGGTTAGGACCTCTGCTCTGAGCTGTGTTTTGGCGCAAAGAGCTGTGGTTGGAAGCGGCATCTTGGTAGTGTGCCGGCTCCATGCTGATTGTTCAAGACAAGGTAGGGGGGGGGGAGATATGGGCATTTGAGTTTCCCTGCCCGCCAGAGAGTCAGTTTGAATTGGGGGGCAAGCGGAGGAAGAAGTGACTGGTGGAGGTGGCAGGCCGGCCACCTCCACCCCCGTTAATCGCTTCTGTTGTCCAAATTACTCAGCGAGCATGGCACTCCTGCCATCAGGGGTTGTGTCTAGGCCCAAATTTGCGTGAAATTGGGGCCGATGTGACAAACTAAGAGACAGTTGCAGTGTTAACCCATGAGGCAGATGGCAGAGCCTCATGGTGTATCAGATTGATCCCTCATCCCTCGGGTCTGAGCATCCTGTCTAGTGTCAATGGACAATTGGTGTTGGGCAGTGTAAGTGAGTGTGATATTACAGGCCCTTGTTGGATTTTTGTATTCCGCCAGGCTGTGT